>NW_016815391.1:132565-169225 GCF_001698545.2 Rhinopithecus bieti
CTCTCCTCTTTCTCTCTCTCTCTCTTTCTTTCTTTTCTTTCTCCTTCCTTCCTTCCTTCCTTCCTTCCTTCCTTCCTTCCTTCCTTCTTTTTTTTTGTTTTTGTTTTTGTTTTTCAGAGACAGGGTCGCCCAGGCTGGAGTGCAGTCGCATGATCTCAGCTCATTGCAACCTCTGCTTCCCAGGTTCAAGCGATTCTCATGCCTCAGCCTCCTGAGTAGCTGGGACTACAGGTGACTGCCACCATGCCCGGCTAATTTTTGTGTTTTTAGTAGAGATGGGGCTTCACCATATTGGCCAGGCTGGTCTTGGACTCCTGAGCTCAAGCGATCCTCTCACCTTGGCCTCCCAAAGTGCTGGGATTACAGGTGTGAGCCACTACACCCAGCTTGCTTCTTTGTTTCATTGAGGGTCTTCTTCAGGCTCTTCTGGAAGCCTTTCCTTTCTAACTCATTAGGCTGGATACTCCCAAAAGGCCATGTCTGCCTGAACGTGGACTTACGTGGCTGGCCTTGAGGAGGGCCTGTTCCTTGCTGTTCTTCACTGCCTTGGTCATCATCACTGGGGAGTAGGTATCTGTCACGAGTTTCTCCTGTTGGGGGCAGGGAGGAGAAAAGGAGGTCTGGGGGCACAGTAAAGGAGGTCTCCATGGCACAGGGGTGTTTTCAAAGGACTGGCAGGAGGACCCAGCAGAGGTGAGACTTGCCACCGTTTCTTGGCAATGCTCTCTCCTCTGTGTGCTTTCTGTCTTTCCTAGTTTTCCACATCCAGCTGAACCTTCTCTCCTTCCCGGAAGGCTTCCTTGATTGACACTGCCTTGCTTAGCAGTGAACTCCCTGTCTTTGGATCCCACTAGCACTCTGGGATGGATCAGAGTCTGGCCTGAGTCAATCGACGGGCTGTTCTGACAGTGTAAGTTTCCTGTACATATCATGACAGCTACCATTTATTAAACGCCTACCATGTGTCAGCCATATACACTATCTCCTTTAAATCTCCACTGAACGACTCCTGCGAGGTCAGGACTCTTATTGCCATTTTATAGGTGAAGAAAAAGACCCAGATTGGCTAAGTTGCTTGTCCAAAGTCACTGCACAGCTAGTTAGGGGTGGAGCTGGAATTCATTTTCAAGTTTGGCTGACTCCAAAGTCTCTGCTAGATCAGACCATATACTCTCCAACCTCCTGACAATTTTATGAGCTCTCTGGACGAACATCCCTGTTTCCTATTCTGTCTCTTCCCAGTTAGGCCAAGAAGGGAACTCACTGCACAGTTGTTGGCTGACCAGGTGACTGAATGGCTGAGGGGTTTCATCTCACTTTAGATTAAGACTTCTCAGGCCTGGAGCGGAGATTGGTGCCTGGCTTGGGCTGGGGCCTGGTAAACCCACCTTGGGTATCACTTCATAGATCCCATACATGGTATAGCTGGTCCCAATCCAGATCCTCACATCTCCCAATGCGTAGGCCTGGATGCTGTCACGAACTTGACTGTAATCCTCGATTTGCACACACATGGGGCCTGTGCAACTGGAGTTCAGATAGCTCAAGATTTCAGAGCTAAAGCGACTCTTGTTTGCAAACAACCTGGGTGGGGCGGGAAGGCAAGGAGGGTCCTGAGCATCTGTTAAGAATGCAAAGGACCAGAGGCAGTCACAGTCCCTTTGTTCCTGGAGGTCAAAGGAAGCCAGCCCCAGGGAGCCAAGCAGGCCAGATTTGGGATTCAACAGGGACAGAGGTTTAAAGAGTCAGGAAAAGCCAACAGGGGGTTTTCTAAAGGGTCGTGCTGGGGCAGGCACCAAGTTGATGGGCAACCAGAAGGCTGTACATTAAGGCAGGATCAGTGGTGGGGCATCGAGAGGGTGGAAGTTGGAGGAAGTCCACGACAGCAAACTAAGGAAAAGCCATACCTGATAGAAGAGTCTGTGAGCAGTGTGTAGGAATAGAAGAAGGGGTTATAGGGGATGTCACTGGCTCGAAGGTTGAAGAGCCCTGGGAAGAGAATTGACAAGGACTATTTAATGCTGATCTGCCTGAGGCAAGCTTTTCTCTTTTCTTTTTTTCTTTCCTTCCTTCCTTCTTCCCTTCCTTCCTCCCTCCCTCCTCCTCCTCTCTTTCTTTCCTTTCTTTCTTTCTTTCTTTCTTTCTTTCTTCCTTTCTTTCTTTTCTTTCTTTCTTTCTTTCTTCTTTCTTTCTTTCTTTCTTTCTTTTTTTTTTTTGACAGTATCTTGCTCTGTCGCCCAGGCTGGAGTGCAGTGGCAAGATCTCACTGCAACCTCCACCTCCCAGGTTCAAGCAAGTCTCCTGCCTTACCCACCCAAGTAGCTGGGATTACAGGTGCCCACCACCACGCCCAACTAATTTTTGTATTTTTAATAGAGGCGGGGTTTCAACATGTTGATCAGACTGGTCTTGAACTCCTGACTTCAGATGATCCGCCCACCTTGGCCTCCCAAAGTGCTGGGATTACAGGCGTGAGTCACCGTGCCTGGCCTGAGGCAAGCATTTCTGACACTTTTGCCCTACGGTTTCTTTTGGCCCCCAAAGATTAACAGCAACATGCTTGCATCATCTACCTCTGCATGTTACTCAATCTTTTTTTTTTTTTCTTTTGGGAGGGGGGCAGTCTTTGAAATGCTGTTGAGAGTTATGGCTCTTTCCCCCCAGAAAAATGCAGATACTTAGCAATCAGCACACAGTTCCAGTGGGTCCCTGGAATATCTGAAGCCCAGCCATAGGGATCAGACAAGAAGCCCTGAGCCATGCCAGAAAGAGTAGGGTCCCACTGGGTGCTAAAGCTGGGAGTGTGAGTGCCCTGGGGTAGTGGCTAAGTTGTTGGGAGGCATTTGCTGGTCCTCCTCCCCTTAATGGGATGGAAGCACTTTGCTGCCATGGTCAGTTCATTCCTCTGGTGGCCTGTGGGCTGGTACCGGCTTATTCAGGGCTACCTTGTGTCCTTTTTCTGCAGCCATGAGCTCCTGCCCCCTTACCCTTCTTGGTTCTCACAGGCTGTGGCCATGGAGTTCTGAAGAACTGGTGGGCACACGGTTATTTGGGGAGGAGCTAGCTCTGTGCTACAGGGCCTGGGAGGCTTAGGGCATTGGGGAGACCCAGGCGGCTACCCATGTCTGCAAATCCACACTCACAGGCCGTCTCCTCAAGTGCCGACAGAAGGACGGCAGTTGGGGCCTTCTGATGCTTTTGCATCTGACTTCGGACGCCAGATACTTTCTCCTGCCAAGTGCTCCCTAGAAGCAAAGGAGCCCAAAGAAAGTGTAAGTGACAGACCTTGCCTTTGGCACTTGGTTCCTGGAAGGTCAGCCTTAGAGTAACAGTTTTGCATCCTCTTAAAAAGCAGCAGAACCCTTTCCTCAGACAAACTCTTACTTGTGTACTCATTAATGACATGGGCCCTGCACCAAGATGGGGCTCAAATCCTGGCTTTGCCATTACTGGATGGGTGACCTTGGGCAAATTACTTAACCCCTCTGTGTCTCATTTTGTACATCTGTAAAATGGGGATGAAGTATAATAAGTATCTGCCTCAATAGGGTTGCTATGAGGATGGAATGAATTAATATTTGTAAAGGACACTCAATGGTATCTTGAGATGTAGTAACTCTTGTATCTTTCTGATTAATAAATAAGCATGCAGACTGAGATCAGGAGAGCAGTTCTAGTTGAAGGACAAAGGGGTAGGGCTGGGGCCATGTTCAACCTTCTCCTCTGCGGTAACTGTAGTATTTACTAAGCCACGGGTACTGGTCTAAGTACTCCATGTGCATTGCTCTAATTCTTACCCGTCCCATTTTACAGATAAGGAAACTGAGGCTTCAGAGAGGTAAAGTGACTTGTCTAGGGTTTCATGGATGCAAGACGCGGAGCCGGGATTTGAACTCTGGTCTGTCTGACTGCATGGTCCACGCTCTTAATCTGTACAGACACTACTGTCTTGATAACATCGTCAGTCTCCAAATCTGTCCTTAAACTCTGTGTCACAGCACCGTCCTTTCTCAGATGCTTATATCCAGGTTCTAGGACTTTAGTTTTCATCTTCTGTCCCTGCCCCCTGTAAGGTATTCAAAGAATCTACACCAGGCAGGACTAGGAGTTTGCTGGCCGAAGGCCATAAAGAGTCCTAGTTGGGTTCAGATATGAGCGTAAATAACTTAATGTCGTGAAAAATATTTCGTGTAAACTGGTAAAACTATTCAACAATGACCAAAGCTTTGGGTACAATACATTTTGCAGGTTTATTTTACTACATATTTAACACATAATTTATGTTATGTGTAAAATACACATAGCATAAAACGTATCATTTTAACGTTTTGAAAGTGCACAATTCAGTGGCTTTCAGCACACTCACAATGTTGTGCAACCATCACCACGATCTAATTCTAGAACATTTTCATCATCCCCAAAGGAAACCCTGTGCTCACTAAGGAGTCACTCCCTATCCCCCCTCCCCTGAGCCCCAGGAAACCACTAATTTATTTTCTGTCTCTATGGATTTGCCAATGCTGGATATTTCATACAAATGGAATTGTACAATTCCATTGAGAAGGCCAGGCCTTCTCTGACTGGCTTCTTTCACTTGCAATTATGTTTTCAAGGTTCAGGAACATGATACCTTTCTGAGAAACCAAATGAACCCAAATTTCAACGGTCTGGTGCGTACAGGTATCTTTGAGTAGCGAAATTTTCATGTTCTGCCCTTTACACTCTCCTTTCTCCTTTAAAACCTGCAAGTGGCTGGAAAGTCTCTCTCGTCTCTATAAGCTTATTGAAGCTGAACTCTGTTCTTCGGCTTCCAAACTCAAGCTCCAGGTGCCTTTTTCTTGAAGACTGGCAGCGTGCGATGACTCGGCATCCTCTCACTTTTGGGAAGTGACAAAACCCTTCCAGCCCCAGAAAGGTTTTTCTTTTTTTTCTCCTCCCCTTCCCGACATAACTTTGACTTTCTTTATCTGAATAAGATGAGTTTTATTTATGATTTAACAGTCTTGGATAGTAAGTTTCTTTTAAAATGGTGTCAAGATGCAGAAAGAATGATTCTACAATTTATATCAGAACAGATAAAGAAAAATGGACACAATTTTCACTTGTTTCATCATGGCTGCTATTTTGAAATTTCCCTTCTGCTTTATTGGCTCCTTTCTAAATGAGAAATTGTGTGGACTTGCATGTGGAAAGGGATCTCTTGGCTTGATCACTGTTACTAGGAATCCAAGTTCATTGGCTCATTCAGAATTCCCAGGGAGATAGGAGTGGTTGGTGGCCAAGATACTGATTCATAATCAGTAGCCTGGACTTTAGTTACGACTTACAGGAATCTTACAACATACTGTTCTTTTGTGATGTATTTAGATAGTGTCAACAGGGTCAAGGTTATTGATGTTATATTTTTCTAACTTTCTTGATTGGTCCAGCAAAACCTGAACTGTAATCTGTGCTACAGAATGACTCTGAACTTAGTTATTTACTTATTCTGTCCACTCCTGGCCCACCTGACCCCAGCCATCTCACAAATCTAAATTCTTCATCACAAGAGGGTCAGAAGTAAAGGTCTGAATGATTCATTATGGATCAGTCTCCGCCACCAGACAAGCAAATCATATCATGCTTTTTTATCTCTCTTGAAAGGGGTTGGATATTTCCTCTCATCTTTCTCTGTTTTCCTTCTTTCCTCCCTTCCTACTTCATCTTGCTTCAAATCTTAACATTCTTTAATCCAACATTTTCTAAGTATGGTCGGAGGACATTTTGATTCAGACTCCTCAAGGGGAGGGGGCCCTGAAATCTGCATTTTAAACAAGCATCCCAGGTGACTCATGTGCATGCTAAGGTTTGCAAACCACTGCTTTGGTACCTCTGATGATGAAGTTCGCCACCTATGGAATAGCAGCCAGGACTTGCATTGCTACAAGTTGGGAAGGAAACTGGGCTTACTGAATCACCTGTGAATGCCTCCTGCAGGGCATAAATGGGTTGATTTGGAACCGGTGGCCTCTCTGATCCCCACACCAGGTCCACAAGGTTGGTTGTGATGGACACCAGCTGTCTGTTAGAGCCTTGGAGGGCCAGATTATAACTCTCCCAGGTGTCTGCAGAGACAGGAAGGAGTCACTTGTCCCTTGCCCATTTACACCTCAGGAAAAAATTGGATTCAAGCAAAGTTAGTCCTGGTTCCCTTTGCCTCCATTTGCAGCCCAGCTGCCCTGAGCCTGCCCCAGCAGCCTGCCCCCCCTCCCCCGGCATGTGTGCCCATGCTGGGGTATGTTTCTCATCCTCTTTCTGCTTTCCAAGCCTAATGCCCTGAGCCTACTCGAACACTGACTGCCACAAATTGGCTAAGCTTGTCTTTTACATTGCCAGTGGCTGTGGGTGGTCCTTCTTTTGGGCACTAATTATTTTATCAGGGCTTCAATGTCACAGTCCAAAGGAATGGTGATGTTCCGGCCATTGGACAGGCTGACAAAGAAGCCAGTTCTAAAGCACAAGCCTTTCAGTACATATTCATAAGGACTCCTCTTTGGGGGAACGGGCTGGTCAGCTCTCTGGGGCCCCAGAACTCAGAGAGTTGTATTCTCAGGGGCCTTTAAAAAAAAAAACAAAAAAACTCAGAGGCCCTCCCAACTCTTTTGACCCTTCTAAGCTACCTTCCAGAAGAGGGTTACCATGTGATTCCAGCACCATCATTGGCAGGGTTCCAGGGCACAGAGAATGGTTCTGAGTTCAAGCACATTCTGCCTATTCATCCACTGGATCTTTAATGATTCACTGAGTCTTCTAGGTTGGGTCTCTGCACTCATGGATTTTAAAATATTTGTACTGATTCTTTTAAATGTATTTTAATTACACAATTCCATGAATACATCCTCATTGCAAAACATTCTGCAACTACAATTTCAAATGCTCTATCTTTATAGTCCCACCGCCCCTCCTTCTACCAAGGTCCATTTCTTTATATCCCAGGAAAGCTAAGTTACCCTTGTTGGCATGGACAAATTCAGGGACTGAGGGAAGACCATACCAATGGACAAGAGGAAGGGATCAAAGCCCACACACCCTCCAGCAGGAATCTCGGTGAGGAGCCAGGTGACAATAGGAGTGGTGCCAACTGAAAGAAAGATAGGAAGGAATGCAGAGGTCACCCCCAGGGCCAGCCCAAGGCCCTGCAGCCAGGGGTTCTGTCTGACGGTCCTACCACATGTGTCTTCCTTGAGATCAGCCTTGAAGGTCAGTGATGGCCTCAAATTTCCTAAGCTCCCCATAGGGACCCAGCATGGTCTTACATGCATGCTCTCACCTATATCTTCCTGAACCTAGTCCAGGTCCCAAGACTTGGGGGACAAATCCATGTGGCCCTTCTACCTTCCTTATGGAGCTCCCAGTTGCAGTCCATCTGCCGCTCAGCCTGAGTCCAGTAGCGACTGTCGGTCCAGACAGCTGCTTTCTTCATGGTCACCACTGCAGTTCCTGGGGCAGAACAGAGAAACTTGCAGGTGAGGGTGAAGGGGAGGAATGTGGCATTAGCTGATGGATGTGCAATGCAGTGCTGGCTCTGAGAATGCCACGAGGGGCCTCTGGAAAGAGATTCTCTCCTCCATTGGAAGGAAGTGAGGAAGGAGATGTTAAAAAGAGCTATGGGGGGAGCTGGCAGAAAGGTGTCCTGAATCAGGCACCTCTGCTTTGTGTCGACGGCTGCTTGTGGACTTTCAGCAGAAGTGAGGTCAACTTTTGGCTGCAAGTAGGCACTCTCAGGAAAGATGGGGCTCAGCGTAAAGACTCGGTGGCTGATCAGGACGCTAAGGCAGAGGCTCAGCTGAGGACTGGTGGGGAAGAATAATCCAGAGATTTTGGCAAAGGGAACAAGAGCCTATGATGCACGAGGCAGGGTAGTTTGAAGCCCAAGGAGGAATGTTTGAGGATCAGAAAAGGAAACTTGGATTTCATTCAATGGGCCAGGATCACGGTGCGAGGCCCCTTCAGACACTGTCATCTCATCAGGGGCTTCTGTTTGTGTCTCATTTGGCCATGTGAAGTGATGTTGTCCGTAAAGCAACTGGCAAAGGAAAGCTTTGTCCCCAAATGAGCCCTCATGTGAAGGGAATCGGCAGATTCTAAGTGGTTAGAGGTAGAAGTAGCGACTATGCAGAAACGGAGCCCAGGAGTGCCAGACTGGGCCTAGCTGCAGCAGAGGTAATGAGCATGGGAAGGCAGCCTCTGCCTCATTTCTACACATCTGCCTCATTTCTACACAGAAAGTGGCTGGTGGGCTATGAGATATGTGCCCTGGGGAATATGATGGCTTTGGGGTGGTAGAGGGAGACAGAGAGAGTAGAAAGGTTTTCTCTACAGCAGGTTCTGGGGTCCCAGATGCTGAGACACTAGCCACATTAGGTCCTCTGTGAGCACCTCTGGATCTACCAACAAAAGCAATAGGGCTGGGTAATGATTGTCACCTGCAGACCCTGTAAAGCCTGTAATCCACGCACGCCTCTCGTCATGTTGGCCGATGTACTCGTTCTAGGAAATCAACAACACCATCATTAGCCTTTTTCGTGGTGTCAGATCCCACATGAAAGGCCCCCAACCACATCCCAGTTATTTCTGTCTGTCGGCTCCAACCCCTTGTCAGCTACAAGCCCAAGCACACAAAGTGCCTCTTCCAGGAAGCCCTCTGTAACTCTCCCAGCCTTCAATATCTTCCCTTCCTTTGAGCAACTGTAACTTTTGCAATTCAACACCCCCCACCCTGCCCCATCCACACTGGACTCAGTGCAACACTGGACTGTTCTGCAAAGGAGCCTTGTTGCCCTGCCCTGCAAATTCTATGCAGTCCAGGGTCCTGTCTTTTGGTTCGTTTGGGTTTTCCCCTCCAGCTAACCCTTCTCCCTCCTGAGTCAAGCACAGTAGACTGGGAACATCATAACTTCTGCAAAGGGCTTTACATATTATCATATTTTGATCCTCATAATCCTTGGAGATAGATCTCATTACAGACCCATTTCTCTTTGCAGAAGAGGAAACTGAGGCTCAGGGAAGTTCAGACACTTACCCAACATTCTTAGCCCTTCCCAGCATGTAGGAAAACTAATTCAAACAAGCTAATTGACACTGAAAATGCCCTGTCTCCCAAATGGGCTGGTGTTGGAAAGGTGGATGGTATGGAGGGTGGAGCTAGTGATGGGAAGCGGTGGGATGGGTGCCCCCCTCCACAGTCAACCCCGCACTCCCATAACCTAGGATTTTGGATCATTTTGCTACTCCATTCCACAGAGTATGGGAAGCCCTGGGCCGGAAGGGAGCTTAGAGTTTTTCCAGTCCAATTTCTAGCCCACCTTCTAACCTCCTAGGGCAGGGATACCCTAAACATTCATTCTGGATCTGCCTTCTAGGAATTGATGAAAATTGATTCTGAAGTTGTTTATAGTTTAATTTCTTGAGGTTAAGGAGGTTTGGCAATGTCTCCCCGCCTATGTAGAAGGATACATTCTTTCAGTTGCCCTAAAACTACCGTGTCCATGCTCTCCACTTCCCTCCCTTTGCGCGTCAGATCCTTTCTCTGCCTTAATCTTCTGAGTTTTAACAGCTACTGTTTGTGGTCTCTGACCCAGGGTATTGGAGAGGGCAAGGGGGAGAGAAGCTGTCTCTTACCATGTGAGCATCCGTGTCTGGGATGATGTAGGCTGAGAGATTCTGGGTCTGCATCTGCTGGCGGAGGGCTGTGAGTGACACTGTGGTGTTGACCACAGTAACTGGAAGGTACTGACAGATGACAAGAAGATATCGAGACACAAACAAACAGATACACACGTTGCTTAGAGAAAATGACACATGGGACCCTGGCCTCCAGAAGAGCCCCCAGCCTCTCCTGAAGCGGGGGTTGGGGAAAGTTAGGCTGACCTGGCTTGGGAAGGGTTGGGGCGGTAACTGATATTGCCGCTAGTCTAGATAATGATGCCTGGGTTGGGTGGAGATGGAGGTGTTGAAGAGTTTGGAAAGGGACCCCTTGTGACAGTAACGGGACCTGAGTCTGGGATGCGGGTGTGGGTGAGAACTGCAGGGGTCTGAGCTCTGGCACTGGGCCAGGCCATGCAGACGGTCCTTCTTTGGCTACCTGGGGGTGGGGTTGCCAGATTAGCAAATAAAAATACAGGACACTCACCTAGTTATGTTTGCATTTCAAATAAACAATGTATAATTTGGGGGCATACTTGCAGTAAATTTGTTATCTAAAATTCAAATGTAACTGGGTGTCCTGTATTTTATCTGGCAACCTTCCCTTGGCAGGGCTTTTCAGGTTGCCACCCACTGGTCCCAAATGGCAGAGGAGAGTGAATGAATGCCCCAGCAGTTTGAGATATTGCCCAGAAAGACCCTTTCCAGACCAGTTCTCTATTTCTTTACAGGTCGTTTTAGCTTTAAAACAAAAAGCATGTTTTCGTTTGTGCTGTTTTGCTTTCTACTCCACAATATATCCATGTTTGTTTTAACATAAACGTAATGTGGTTTGCCCACCCACCCGCCTGCCCCAGGGGGTCCCATAAAGTTGATATTGCTAGCAGATGTACTGCGTTTTTCCCATGGTTTACAGTGCTGCTGGCATGCCTACCCCTTAGCCCTACTCTGATTGTAGAAAGAATCACTCTGCTCCCCAGCTAGGAAGCTGACTACTGAAGCCCCTTCTGCGGGACCTTTTCCTCATCTTTACACCCCAGGCCTCCCCCTCTTGCCTTTCCGTTGGCTCTTCTTTGGTTTTGGTTTTGTTTTGTTTTGTTTTTGAGACAGAGTCTCGCTCTGTTGCCCAGACTGGAGTGTAGTGGCACGATCTCGGCTCACTGCAACCTCTGCTTCCTGGGTTCAAGCAATTCTTCCGCCTCAGCCTCCCAAGTAGCGGGGATTACAGGGACCTGCCACCATGCCTAGTTCATTTTTTTTTTTTATTTTTAGTAGAGACAGGGTTTCACCATTTTGCTCAGGATGGTCTCGAACTCCTGACCTCAGGTGATCCACCCGACTTGGTCTCCCAAAGTGCTGGGATTACAGGCGTCAGCCACAGTGCCCGGCCTCCGCTGGCTCTTCTAACCTCTGTCTTCCTCCCTCTTCCCTTCTGTGCTTCTCCTTTTGCTGTCATTCTAGAATTTGTCTTTTTTCCCTCCCATCTTTCTCGCCTCTGCCTGGCCTCAGCCAAAGGCCAGCTAGGGCCCTCCTGCCCTCCTCCCTCCTCCTAGCGGGGTTTCCCAGACCCAGATCAGCACGGAAGCAGATAACCTGCTGCGGGAATGAGTGGGAGGGAGGGGAGGGCACTGATGTGGAGGGGAGGGAGTGGAGGGGGGAGGGGCCCCAGAGTCCGGAAATCAGGAGAAAGCCTGGTAGGGGGAGGGGCTACCAACTGAGCGAATGGGGGATGGAGAAGACGATAGGGCACAGCGGGGGTGCCTCGGTGCAGGGGTGCGTGGGGCAGGGTGGCAGGGAGGTGCGCTGGGGGGGAGGGGAGCTGTGCGCGGGGCGAGGGCGGGGGCCACTCACAGGAGGGTTGGTGGAACAGTTTCTCACATCCTGCCCTCCAAGGTCCGCTGGCTTTGGGTGGCCCCAGGCACAAGCTAGAAGCCCGGAGAGAAATCCAGGGTCATTTGGGGACCAGCTAATTACTAGAGAGGGAAGGCGTATCCTCCCTCAGCCCGCCCCGCAGGGCCTCCGTCCTTTGAAACGCACGAAGATGGCCAGCTCTACTTGAGGATAAAAATAATCACATTTCATAGGAAATCAGGCTGAATTGGATAGCACCCTGGGTCACAATCAAAGAAATCTGTTTCATAGACAAGTGATTGCCACTTTTGGATGGGTTTTAGTGCTCATTAAATCAATTTTTCTTCTAATCTAATTGGGTCTTTTCAGGGTTTAGTGAAGTGGAAAAGTTGTGTGTAAATTAAATTTTTGTTATCAAATTTTCTTTGAAATGCTCTAGAGGATCACACTAAATAATCACCCCACCTTCATTTTAGCCTTTTATAAATCTAATTGTATAATACACTGGGTTGACTTCAATTCAAGGCCTGCTTGCACTGTTTCTTACAGTCCAAATCTTTGCCTATCGTTCCAGGTTCATTTTCAATATATTAGACAGAAATCCCAGTCTTCTATGGTGAGGAAAGGTGGATTAATTAGCATTTAAAGACACCCTACTATGTGCCAGATACTGAACGCAGTAATTCACCTACAGTATCTCATTTGATATTTGTGACATCCCTATGAGGTGGAAATTATTGTTCACTTTCTGCAGAGGAGCAAGTCAAGGCCCAGATAGATCTGGTAACTTGTCTAACTTGTGCCACCAGCAGTCAGTGGTAGAACAGGGATTTGAACCCAGGCCATCTTAATACAAAAGAGATGAGTGTCCTTTCTGTCCTCCCACTCTGCCAAGTATGAGAGGTGGGCCTGGAAAGGGTGATGCCACAGAAGGGACAGAGTATATAGAGATCTAGTTTCCAGTTAGGGCTCTGCCCCAAATTTAGAGTGACTCAAGAGTGACCCCCCCAATATTGAGCAAACATCTCCTAAGCGCCTACTGTGTGCCAGGCACTGGACTAAGTTCTCCAGGCTCTGGACCTCTGGAAAGGAGGGGCTTGAATTAGACAAAGTCCCTTACTGCCCTGAAAGCCCAGTGGTCTCTGATAGTCCTTGCCTCTAACCCCTCTGTCTTTTAGAGAGGGATTTCCCTAGAGGGTAATGGGGCCCTGAGTGTGGGGAGACGTTACACTCCCCTCGGCCTCACCCCTTTTTTATTTGAGACAGAGTCTCTCTCTGTCACCCAGGTTGGAGTGCAGTGGGGCGATTTCAGCTCACTGCAATCTCTGCCTCCCGGGTTCAAGCGATTCTCCTGCCTCAGCCTCCCAAGTAGCTAGGACTACAGGCATGCACCCACCACACCCAGCTAATTTTTGTATTTTTAGTAGAGATGGGGTTTCACTATATTGGCCAGGCTGGTCTCGAACTCCTGACCTCAAGTGATCCACCCGCCTCGGCCTCCCAAAGTGTTGGGATTACAGGCGTGAGTCACTGCACCCAACACCCCTCCGCACCTGTTTTTTTTTTTTTTTCTTTTCTTTTTTTTTTTTTTGAGATGGAGTCTCCCTCTTTTGCCCAGGCTGGAGTGCAGTGGCATGATCTTGGCTCACTGCAGTCTCTGCCTACTGGGTTCAAGCGATTCTCATGCCTCCGCCCCCTGAGGAGCTGGGATTACAAGTGTGTGCCACCATGCCTGGCTAATTTTTGTAATTTTAGTAGAGATGGTGTTTCACCATGTTGGCCAGGCTGGTCTCGAACTTCTGACCTCAAGTGATTCGCCTGCCATGGCCTCCCAAAGAGCTGGGATTACAGGCATGAGCCACCACACCCAGCCACACTTTTGAGTGGGTTGAGCTACAGATGCAAGGAGGGTGGCTGGGGTTCATCACCATGAACGCTCTGCGTGATTTTGTCTTGGTCTCATAAACTCAAGGATCAGATGTGACCCATACTGTTCATTTAAGAAAATGAACACCCATTTCTGTAGAAACAGATCCCTGGCAAAATGTTGGCACTGAGATGCTAACATAAGAAGCGGGACACAGCCAACTTATGTCTCTCTGGACACCAGAATATGCTGTTCTCTGAGGCCAGGGGTTCCCAAGAGCAGGCTCTGCAGCTGAATGACTCTGTGGTCCCTGGCACAAGGCCTGGCTCTGGGTAGGTGCTCAGGAACTGGACACTGAGTGACTGATCAGGCCCTGCCGACAGATAACAAAGAAAGGAAGGCTAAGGTGGGAGCACTGGGCTGGGCACCTAGTTGAGGACAGAGAGGGTGCCGCAGGAGTGATGAAGACTCTCTCCCTGACCAAAGTTTAGTTAGGCTCCCCCAAAGCCTCTTCTCCACTTGGCCTTGACCTTGGCCTTCTGTGTCTGTCCTGCCCTTGCCAGGCCTGCATCACCCAGTCTTAGCAAGAATCTTGCTAAGTCAGTTTAGACACCCTTGATACCTGATCACTCTGGCCTGCCGTCAGCAAGAATCCTGTTCAGTCGGTTTAGCAAGAATCCCCCTACCCTTGCTATCTCCTCTTAATACTTTTCCATCCACTGACCCCCTCACTCTGCTCCTTGGCTACAGATCCCTGGAAGTCTTTTCTGTAATCAGAGTTGAGTCCCATCTCTCTCCTCTATTGCAATGCGGTAGTCTTAAATTAAGTTTTCCTTACCGTTTTAACGAGTGTCAGAATAATATTTTTTCTTTAACGGGGGAATGTAAAGGTGCCAAACCAGACTCGATCCAAGTCACGAGGGCCCCCAACACTGGCCCTGAGGTGCCTCTTCCTCAAGTCAGAGAGAGGAAGCAACAGAAAAAGAGACTCGTGCCCCAACCCTCACTCCAACCCTTTCTGAGCTCAGAGGGGAGAGGTCAGAGCTGCCTTCCAGTGGAAGCTAGGATGCACATACCACAGAGGAGGACCAGCCAGGGGCAGCAGCCCCAGTGAGCCCGGGCCATAGGGTCTCCAGATGCAGGCGCTGGGTGGATGGAGGGACAAGGGAGAGAGGGAGGGCTCTTTCCCCCGCCTCTTCCTTCAGGCCTTTCCTGGTCGCGAGCAGACAGTGGGTGGGGGCTGGCGTCAAGAAGGAGGCGTCTGGCTGCTGGATGGAGAGTGCCTCTCTGGTCTTTTGTTTTGGAGGGCTCTGGGAGCCAGGGTGGGTAGAGGAGCTTTGGGCTGCCCGAGGCGGACTGTGCAAGTTCCTAGTTGTCTAGGATAGGGTGTGAGGCTATCCTGGGCAGAGTCCAAAGATCTCAAGAGACAGAGGCACAACAGCTGGTCTCAATCAGCCTGCTTTTCCCAGCCCCCTCTCAGCAGCCCAGCCCCAGCCATTCCTTAATTTGGTCCCCTTCCCTCCAGCAAGCTGATTCCCATTAGCTCCCACACTCTGGGCTCTGGCTCCAGCACTTGCTTTTGCTGTGGGGATGGAGATTTGCCTCCTGCTGCTGCTCCTCCTCCTCCCCCCCTTCCTCCTCCTCCTTTTCCTTCTCCTCCTCATTTTCCTCCTTCCCCTCATTTCTGTTTTCCTCCTCCTCTTCCTCTTCCTCCTTTTCCCTCTTTGTCCTCCTCCTTTTCTCTTTTCCTCCTCCTTCTCCATTTCCTCCTCATCCTCCTTTTTCCTCTTCCTCTCCCTCCTTTTTTGCCTCCTCCTCTTCCTCCAAGCTGGCTGGAAAAGCCAGTGTCCTCTCTTCTTGCAGTGCTTGGCAATTCCCACTGTACCCCTTGGGAAAGTTGGTTATGACTGGAGAGTTACTTTCTTGAGCTGGGATGAGTCCCCCCAGGAGCGCCCACTCTGAGGAAGTGATGCCAGCTCTTCCCTTGGGATCTGGGGAGTCCCATTCCACTGCATTTTCTGAACCTGCACTCTGGGGGAACCGAGGCTGTTAGAGTCACTCACACCTGGGAGGAAATGAAAGCCCAAAGATGCCCCTATCTGGAGGGTTCGAGGGATGCCACTGAAGAGGGAAGAAGACCCAGAAAGGGGAGTTTGGGCGCTCTGAGAAGACTAACTTGGTGAACTGGAAATGCTCTTTCTGCCATAGCTTCTAGAACAGCGATTTGGTTACCCTGAAGTGTCTCCCCACGAGGGAAGTGGAGAAGCTGAGGCCTGCCTTGTCTTCACGCCCAGCTGAATCAGAGGGCAGCATCAAGGCAGCTCCTAGTAAATGCTCTACAGAACCCTTGCTCTTTGGGCTCGAGGAAGGTGATGTCCCAGAGAGGAATGCTTTAGAGAGACAAACAGACCCAATGGGGTTGGGTGCTCACCTAGCCTGGAGGGCCCCAGATGCAAACCGCCCATTCCTTTTGTTTCTATTTTTATTTTTGAAACAAGGTCTTATTCTGTTGCCCAGGGTGGAGTGCAGTGGCACTCGGTTCACTGCAACCACAGGCTCCCAAGCTCAAGCAATTCTCCAGCCTCAGCTTCCCGAGTAGCTGGGACCATAGGTGCGTGTCACCATGCCTGGCCACCATTCCTTTTGTTTCTATTTTTAATAGATTTACAGTCTGCTTATGTCCACATCAAGTTTAAAGCAACTTTCAACAATCCAAGAATGACAAAATAGGCCATTTTGAAGAGGGAAAGAGGACCTCCATGGGAGTCTCCGAAGGGGCAGAGTCAAAATGATTGAGGCGGCTCAGTGAACTTCATTCTCAGGAATAAAAGCAGAGGGCAGGAGCCCACAGCCTCAGAGGACAGACCAGGAACAAGGAGAACTTGAGAATGCTGTCATTCAATAACTGCTGAAGCTCCCGCAGCCTTTCCCCCAGGCTCCTCTCTCCCACCCCTTCCAGAGTTGGTAATGAAATTATTCCCAGAGACCAGAGCACTGGGAAATGCCCCCTCAAAGGCTCCTCCCTCCTCTGTTCACTGTAGTAGCCATCCTGAAGGGCAAGCAGGCAGAGCTGATGGGATTGTGCATGGGAAGACCCCTGAAGATAGCCTTTGAGGACAAACACAGCCCTGTTTTTCTGTCAGTGAATTGAGCCTTGAAACACTGACTTGGAAGCCATCTGCCCGAGTTTCAATCCCAGCTCTGGCACCCACTAGCTGTGTGATCGTGAACAAGTGACTTTATCTCCCTGAATCCCCAGTGTCCTCACCTGTGAAATGGAGTAATGATAGTACTAACTTTTTAGGGTTGTTATGAGGATTCAATGGGCTAATATTTGTGATGCTCTCAGAACATGCCTCGCGGAGACAAGAGTAAATGTTCTACAAATGTTCGTTAACTCACATACTAGAACTAAATAAAGCCAGTCTCATCTGTACTTTGTTCTTTCTCTCCCTGGCATCCAGCACTCCTGAAATGGCAGTTGTTATAGCAAAGATCAGCTGAGCTGAAGGGCCAATCCCTGAAGCAAACAAACTAAACAGGGATTCCACCCCCATCTTCTGGACTCTGCCCAGGGATGGTCCCCACGTAATACTCAGCCCTCTGGTTTCATACTTCTGGGTCCCAGCCTTAGCCCTGGTGGCAAAGATAACTTCACTTGCCTTCATCAGCTCCTTCCTTATCTCCCTATTTTGAAACCACTGTCTTTACTCAGTTGGGAGACTTCAACCCAAGTTGGCAATAGGCTTGAAGTGGAAAGAAATGATTCAAGGTGGGGAGGGTTGAATGGCCGAGTCTTTGCATCAAAGTTGTTTGGAAGATGCATGCGTCACTAGAGTCTCGTTCTGGCCTGCTCAGGCAGTGGACTTCTGCTTGTTTTACTTTTTGGTCCAAGGCTCGCCTAAAAGCCAAATTCTGAAATCGGAGGTGATCTTCTCTAGAGTACCTCCTGTCTGTGCCTCTTATTTTGCATCCTGATGCCACCCCAGGCTTGTCACCCTGACTTCCAACATGAGCCTGCCCTCTCTGGGCACCAAAGCCTCCTTGACTTCCATCAGAATACACCTTCCTGACTTACATGTTCTCTCACCAGGTGACAACCACTAGGTGTCCTGAATCGCAGATGAGGTCACAATAACAACTCATGTCATGAGTATGAATGAGAAAATGCATATAAAGTGATGAGCAAGCAGGAAGCTCTAGCACCAGGGATACAAACAGCTCTGCTGTGGAAGCCCCAGGGAAGGGTAGAACCTGGAGGAAGGCCAGGAATCAGAGAGGTGGAGTGAACCTTGGCAGTAGAGGTGCAGAGATGGCATTGCAGGAGGTGGTCACAGGGAAGGACAGCAGTCTAGGGGCAGATTGGCAGCAATAATGTGAAAAGCAGCCTGAGGAAGCACAGGTGGACAGCGCCATGGCCTGGAATAGCCGGTGGCAACAGGGAAGTCAGAGACCCAAGGGGGATATGAGTCCTGCAGAGCATCCCCTGGGGATGTCCCAAGTTACTGAGGATGAAATCATGAAACCATACCTGAGGTTCTGCAGTTCTGCAGGTGGGAAGGAGACTTTTGAGCTAGCACATGCCCAGTCTAACTGTTCATGTGACCTCAGAGGCTGAGGGACTGGGGACGCTTGGCCTCGTGGGCATAGCATGTGATCTCTGCTTCCAAATTCCCTTTATAATCTCCCATCAGATTCCAGCATCTCATGCTGGGAGACAGGCAGGGTTCTCAGCAGCAGAAGAGAAGACAGACTTGGAGGAAAAAAGTGGCTTTGCCCAGGTCCAAGCTGACCTGTGGCAGAGCTGGGACTCAAACCTGGGTCTGGGGAACTTAAAAGCCCATGCTCTGTCCATTGGGCCTCATTGTCACCCCAATCTGAAGATCCTCCATGGCTCCCACTGCCCTCAGGGTAGAATTCAATCTCCTCAGCTCAGTGGCCAAGGCCTTCTTCCCTAACATTACCCATCTCTTCTTGTCCACATTCTCTCCATCCATCAAAGTCCAGCACAAAAGTCATCTTGTCTACCAAGACCTCATCACCTCAAATTCATCTTGGAGACTCCCATAACATTTTAGGGGAGCTTCTACTTTCAAAGCCTCACACTGACCTTTTTCTTTCTCAACAACTCTTCTGTCTTAGGTCACCCATCCCCAAGGGTAGGAGCTTGCTTTTTATAAATGTTTACATCCGGGACAGGTCCTGTCCAGGACAGAGCCCAGCAAAGAGTGGGCTCAACACAAGTTTGCAGAGTTGATGCATTAACTCCAAAGTCCAAAGTTCAAAGTCTCATCTGGAAATGAGTTCCTTCCACCTATGAGCCTGTAAAATAAAAAACAAGTTATTTACTTCCAAGATGCAATGGGGGGATAGGCATTGAGTAAACATTTTCATTCCAAAAGGGAGAAATCGGGCAAAATAAAGGGCTACAGGCCCCATGCAAGTTTGAAACCCAGCAGGGCAGTCTTTAAATGTCAAAGCTCCAAAATAATCTCTTTCAACTCCATGTCCCACATCCAGGCCACACTGACACAAGGGGTGGGCTCCCAAGGCCTTGGGCAGCTCTGCCCCTGTAGCTTTTGCTGGGTTTGGCCCACTCACAGTTGTTGAGTGTCTGTGGCTTTTCCAGGTGCAGGGTGCGAGCTGTTGGTGGATCTACCATTCTGAGGTTTGGAGGACTGGGGCCCCCTTCCCACAGCCCCACTAGGCAGTGCCCCAGTGGAGACTACATGGGGCTCCAACCCCACGTTTCCCCTCTGCACTGTCCTAGCAAAGGTTTTTCATGAGGGCTCTGCCCCTGTAGCAGGCTCTGCCTGAGCACCCAGACTTTCCTATACATCTTCTGAAATCTAGTCAGAGGCTGCTAAGCCTCCTTCACTCTTGCACTCTGCACACCTATAGGCTTAATGCCACATAGAAGCTGCCAAGGCTTACAGCTTACACTTTCTGAAGCAGCATCCTGAGCTGTATCTGGAGACCTTTGAGCCAAGGCTGGAGCTAGAGTGGCCAGGATGCAAGAAGCAGTGTCCAGAGGCTGTGCAGGGCAGCAGGGCCCTAGCCCTGGCCCATGAAACCATTTGGTCCTCCTTGGCCTCAGAGCCTGTGTTGGGAGGGGTTGCCTCTTAGATCTCTGAAATGCTTTTTTAGTTATGCAAATATCTCTAGCAAGTGGTTACCCCACAGGCTGCTTGAATTCATCCCCTGAAATTGGGCTTTTCTTTTCTACCACATAGTGAGGGTGCAAATTTTCCAAACTCTTACACTCTGCTTCCCATTTAAATAAAAGTTCCAACATTAAGTCATTCCTTTCCTCCCACACCTGAGCATAGATTGTTAGAAGCAGCCTGGTACCTCTTAAATGTTTTGCTGCTTAGAAATTTCTTCTGCCAGATACCCTAAATCATCAATCTGAAGTTCAAACATCCCTAGGTCATGGACACAATACAGTCAAGTTCTTTGTTAAGGCATAACACAGGTGACCTTTGTTCCAGTTCCCAATAAGTTCCTCATTTCAATCTGCGACCTCAGCAGCCTGGATTTCACCATCTACATCACAAACAGCATTTGGGTCGCAACCATTTAACTAATGTCTAAGAAGTTCCAAACTTTCCCTCATCTTCCTGTCTTCTTTGGAGGCCTTCAAACTCTTCCAACTTCTGCCCATTACCCAGTTCCAAAGCCGCTTCCACATTTTCAGGTATCTTTATAGCAATGCCGCACTTCTTTGGTATCAATTTTCTGTATTAGGCCAACCTTGGATTGCTATAAATACCTGAGACTGAATCATTTATAGTGAAAAGAAGTCTGATTGGCTTGCAGTTCTGTGGGCTGTACAGGAAAGCATAGTGCTGGCATCTGCTTCTGGGAGGGTCTCAGGAAACTTACAATCATGGCAGAAGGCAAAGAGGGAATAGGCATCTCACATGGCAGGAGTGGGAGCAACAGAGAGAGTGGAGAAGGAGGTGCCACACACTTTTAAACAACCTGATCACTTGAGAACTCACTGACTATCATGAGGACAGCACTAAACCATGAGGGATCTGCCCCGTGACCCAAACATCTCCCCCCAGGCCCCATCTCCAACATTGGGGATTACATTTCAACATCAGATTTGGCAGAGACATATATTCAAACATTATCAGTGATTATGGTTCAGGAACTTTGCTAGTGAGACCCAGTGGATCTGGCTAGAGCCCTGGGTAGGCCAGTTAGCTTGGTTCACTTCAGTGGTCACAGACTGAGTCAGATCCTGAGCCCTGGCTGAGTCCAAAGCCCAGCCAGGCATGTCACAAACCTATGCTGCCCCCTCAGGGACCTTGCACTGCATAAGGATGCCACATAGAAGTTGCCAAGGCTTACAGCTTACACTTTCTGAAGCAGCAACCTGAGCTGTAACCTGAGCAGCAACCTGAGCCTTGCACTGCATAAGGATGCATGGCGATAGCACCACTGGGGCTCACCAAGGTTCTAGTCGATTTCACTCAACCCTTCATTTGGTGGTCTTTAGGCACTCTCTCAACCTTCTGTCCTCTTCAGGAGCCTGATCTCTTTACTTCTCAGCCATCTTATGCCCCTCTCCTTGCCATCTCCACTCTAGCCATATGCCATTCTTTCAGTCCCTCTTACCATGTCTCCTCTAGCAACAGGGTCTTTGTTCTTTTCCCTTCACCCAGAATACCCACCCTTCCTTCCTCTTTTTGCTCTGTGAACTCCTCTTCCTTTCAGTCTTGCCTCAAATGTCATTTGGTCTAGAAGCTTTCCTTGATTTCCTGGCAAGGTTGACTTCCCCTATTAGTTCTGTTACTGCCTTTGTCACAGGTCCCATCATCTGCCTTTCAACACTTCCCCAGTCACGGAAAGGACCACAGCAACTAGCTCATGGCTGCCTCTCCCCAACACGTCTGCCATTACCATAAGTCATATCAAGGTTCCTGTCAATGACCCATCTAATGTCCTTCTTCTTCAAGTCCAAAGCTCCTCAGCTCAAGGCCCTTTCTCCTCCACTCCTCCACTCCTCCTCTCCTCCTCAGCCTCCCACAACCAAAGTAGCATCTTGGGCCTTGCCACTGCTTGGGATCGCTGTCCTTTGACATACTGAACTCCAGCCCCCCATTCTCTGAACACACTCTCCTGTGCTTCTCTCCTTCACTCTTACTGCGCCTGACTTTTGACTTCACCGAAACGTCCTGTCCCTTGCCCTATGCTTTTCCTCTCCCTTTTTCAGTATTCCTTGGTTTCCCTTCCCTCTCTACTTGGCTCAAACTATATAACCCATCACTCCAACCTCCCTTTTACTAGCACATTTAACTCTTCTGTTCCTTCGTGCTTCTACTCTATGTATCCTGCCAATGTCCATCCCCAAGTAAAGCATGCTCCCATCCCAGGGTCATTGCATATATCATTCCCACTAACAGGAATGCTCTTTCTTCAGATGCCAACATGGCTCATTCCTTCACTTCATTTAGTCCTCTGGTCAGATGTCCCCTTTTCAGAGAGGCCTTCCCGGATCTCGTTATTTAAACAGTGCCTCTGTCACTCTTTATTTCCTATTCTGTATTATTACCTCTTCAGAGTATTTTCCTGACATTATATTGTGTATCTATTTGTTTATTTTTGTCCACTGCTATATCTCAGGGCCTAGAACACTACCTGGAGCTTAGTAGGCATTCATAACTATTTGTTGAGTAAATAAGTAAACCCCAGGACATTTGAACCATCTGTCTTCTGTACAGGAGAATATATCCCAACCCTGTGGGTTGGGATCACTCCAAATTGTTGGTGTCCAACCTCAGCAGGCCTCTTGGTGCTGCTTGGCAATCCTTTTCCCTGTCTTGAGTCAGCTATATTTTCCATTGCCCTTGTGGGAGATTCCAGACCTTTATCCTTGTCCTCAAATCCCTACCCCGCTTGCATTTCATGACCGGTGGACCTTCGGGTTGTTTCTGACTTTGCATTGTTACAAACAGGGGCCATGAAAATCCATGCACATGAAGTATTGATCTGGGATCCACATCTAGAAGTAGAAAAGCGCACAATTTTATCATGTCAGTAGATTCTGCCAAACTGCCCTCCAAGAAAAGCTGTAGCAGTTCACAGTTCTACCAGTAAAATAGCTGTTTCCATAACGTTATCAACACTGGATAACATCAATGGTTTAAGGTTTTACGAATTTTATGGGTGAAAATTGGTCTCTTGCTGCTTTGTGTTTACCTGCTGGCTGGTAAAGGTTGACTATGCTTCCTTATGTTTTATTTGCCTTTTATTTTTTTCTTCATCTTTGAGTATCCGTTCCTTTCATTAGCCCATGTTCTCATTGGGTTGTTTGTTTGTTTTTTTTTCTTATTAACTTAAAAATGAGATCTTTATATATTTTGTGCATTCTTCCATTATCTATTTGACAAATATTTTCTCCCTTTTAGCTTTGTTTTTAATTTTAGAGACTGAAATTTTTTTGTGTGTAGCCAAAACCTATCAAGATACTCTTATAATTTCTAGGACTTGTGACTTACTTAACAAGGAAATACTGTCCTATATATTCTTAGAGAGTTTCATATACTTTTTTTGTGAGTGTGCATGTGTTTAGCTCATTAATCCATCTGGGAATTGTATTTGAATATGACAAGAGGTACAGATTCAAGAATATTGCGCCCTAACCCTCCCACCTCCAATTTGACAACTAATTGTCCCGACACCATTTATTGACGGGTATACGTTTTCTTCCTTGATTTTCAATGCCTTATGTAGTGTATATTATAGTCTCACCTATACATGGGGTTGTACTGGACTCTTTTGTTCCATTGATCTACGTTGCGGTGCCAACATTACAGTGCCTTAATTACTATAGCTTGTGCTGTGCTTTGATAGCTGGTAGTGGAAGACTTCCTGCCCATTTTTCAAACACTTCTCTGCCATATTGCATATTTCCTTCTCTAAGATGATCTCAAGATCAGCTCATCAAGTCCTATACAAATTCCTGTTATGATTCAAATTGAGATTGCGTTAGACATTTGGATTAATCTGGGGAAAATGTCTGAGTTTTTAAAAACATCCTGGAATATACCTTGTCTTTTCATTGATCCAGGTATTGTATGCCCTTATGTAAAGTTGTCTACCCCTATCCTCATCCACAGTGGTCTGATTTGAGCCTGACCACTCCACCAAAGGAGGTCTTGCTAGAGTCATTAATGACCTTTGTGGTGCTCGCTACTGAGAAGTGGCAGGTTGAGGGGATGTCTCTGTCCACTCCCCTTGAAACTGGGCAGGGGTTTATGAGTATTTTGACCAATGGCAGATGGTGAAAGTGAACTTTCCATGTATTTAGGTCTTCTTTAATTTCTATATGCAATGTTTTGTAGCTTTCTGTATACAAGTATTTCACTTCCTGGGTTAAATTTATTGATAAATATTTTATTCTTTTACGTACTACTGTAAATGGAATTGTTTTCTTCATTTCCTTTTGGATTTGTCATTGCTGATGTACAGAAACATGGTATATTAGTTTGGACTGCTGTTACACATTACCACAGATGTAGCTTGAGCAATGAACGTTTATGTCTCACAGTTCTGGAGACTGAGGAGTACAAGATCAAGGTGCTGGCAGATCAGGTGTCTGGTGAGAACACTCTTCCTGGTTTGCAGATGGCCATCTTCTTGCTATGTCCTGATATGACAGGTGGAAAGTGAGGGAGGGAGAGGGTAGAGAGAAAGGGGGCTCTTGGGTCTCTTCTTATAAGTGCACAAATCCCACCAGGAGGGCTGGACCCTCATGACCTCTAATCACCTCCCAAACTTCCCCATCTTCAAATACCATCACATTGGGGATTAGGGTTTCAACATATGAATTTGGAGGCACACGAGCATTCTGTCTATAGCACATGGGACCCTTTCTCTCAGTCTTCAGTTGCCATACAAGCAGGTCGACTGCCTGGAAACCTCCAGACTGTGAGAAAGCTCAGAGTAGCCCCTGCAGAGAGGTGGCATGGAGAGGCCCTGAGACCACAGGAAGAGAGAGAAAGAGAAGGCCAGCCAGCCCCAGGCCAGCCCCAGCTCCCCGCCACCCAATGTTCTAGCTTCTAGCCCCTCTCTGACTGCAACAATAGGAGAGACCCTGAGCCAGATTCCTTGCCAACCCCAAATTCCTAACTCACAGAAACCATGAGAGATGATAGGATAATACCATGATTTTTATTGCTTTAAGCCACTAAGGTTTTTTTGTTTTTGTTTTTTTACATGGCAATAGATAACCAGAACAGCCTTCTACTTCCCAAATCTAAAGGGCCATTTTGAGGGCAATGACTTCTCTGTGGTAGTCGACTTAGCAGAACTGTTCCCTCATTGAACCTCTCCTTTTCTTTGACTTCCTTGACAATTGTTCCTAGTTCTTCTCCTACATCTGTGCCTACTTTTTCTTAGACTTTTTCCTACACTTCTTTTATTCTCCCTTCCCCTTAAATATTGAAATCCTGGCCTCAGCCTTCTTCTCTTCTGATGAGTTACACTCAACTCTCACCCATATCCAAGTCGGTGCCAGCCCAGGCCTCTTTCCTGAGCTCTAGACTCATAAAACCAATTGCCAGCCGGGCACGGTGGCTCATACCTGTAATCCTAGCACTTTGGGAGGCCGAGGTGGGCGGATCACAAGGTCAGGAGATCAAGACCATCCTGGCCAACATGGTGAAACTCTGTCTCTACTAAAATACAAAAAATTAACCAGGCGTGGTGGTGCCTGACTATAGTCCCAGCTGCTCAGGAGGCTGAGGCAAGAGAATCGTTTGAACCCAGGAGGCAGAGATTGCAGTGAGCCAAGATCGTGCCACTGCACTCCAGACTGGCGACAGAGCGAGACTCCGTCAACAAACAAACAAACACACAAACAAAAAACAACAACCAACCAACCAAACAAAAAATCCAATTGCCTACTGACCTTCCCTACTTTCCTTACCTGGATGTCTCTTACTCCACATGTGCAAAATGGATCTCTTCATTTCCCCCATGCTGCAACATGTCCCTGTCCACCCAGTTACCTAAGCCAGAATTCTGAGGGTCATTGCAGACCTCTCCCTCCCCCTTGCCTTGACACCATGTCTTGTCAAGTCTACCTCCTACATGTATCTAAAGATCATCACTTCCTCTGCTTTCTGCCCTGGACTATTACCATAGATCCTAAATGATTAGTCTGCTTTCACTCTCTTCCCCTCCAAGCTACCCTCCACACTATGGCCAGTGGTTAAGAGCACCAGCTTTGGGGCTAGGTAGATCTGTTTTTCTGTCCCATCTCTGCCATTCATTGGCTCTGTGACCTTGGGCAAGACATTCACTTTTCTGAGTCTCAGTTTCTTCATCTTTAAAATGGAAGTAATAATAATAATTTTACCTGCTTGGAAGGTTGATGCCAGGATTCAATAAGAATGCATATTCAGAATTTTGCACAGTACCTGGAACACAGCAAATGCTTAATAAATGATTGCAGAATGTTTGAGAAGGGGGCTTAGATGAGAATATGGATGGCTCTAGCAGCTTCCTTACTTTGCTGAAAATAACAGTTCTGAACTCATGGACTACACCAGATGTGGCTTGGCTGTCGAGTCTGAATAGGCAAGACTGTGCATTTGTCCAGATTAAGGGAGAGCACGGATATTGCAGAGGACATCTGAGTTGTACTCCTGAGGTAACAGTGGCAGCTAGGGCCTGGAAAAACTGACAGGTCCTCGGAAGCTGACGTAACTGGCCCAACTGGAGCCAGCACATCTGGAACCCGACAGCAGAGGGCAGCAGAGGTTGGTGTGATTGCAGTTTCCTGGGTTGGAGTTGGGGTTGAGGAAGAGAAACCTAAAGGAAAACTTGGGATCCAAATGGGGATTTGACTGGGGAGCTGTCCAGAGGATAGCAGTGCTCTTGAGCATCCTTTCCCTTAGGGCCTGGGATGAAGATGGTTAAGGAAGTAAGGCTGCTTGGGAGGAAAAGAGGGGGCTAAAATTTAGAGGTGGGAGCTGAATGAGTTGGAACTTTTACAAAATATACTAAGAAAAATGAGTCTATCCTAGTCTTGTCTATTTGGGCCTTTGCTCATTTCTAGGAATCCCAATGGTCCTTCTATGGGCAGAGTTATCAACTGGGGACCCCAGAGGGTGGAGATGCTTTTATGTGTGATAGATGATGAGTTTGTAGTACAGGTAGGGGCCACACCCCTAAGGCATGACTGAAAGAAGCTTCAGGTTCATGAGGAAACCAAGGCCCAGAGAGAAGAAGTGACTTGCCTAAGGTCATATAGTTAGGATTAAGAGTGAAAGCCAATACTTACTGAAACCTTCTAGCTATTGCTGAACACATTCCATGCATTACCTCACTTAATCCTCACAATAACCTCACGAGGCAGAATCAGGTGTTGCATCATCACATTTTACAGAGGAAGAAACTGAAGTTCAGAAAGGCTAAGCCAGTTGCCCAAGGCCAAACAGCCAGTCAGTGTTGCACCAGGATGCAAATCCAGGCAGCCCAATTCCAGGGTCTATGAACGTAACCTCCACATTCTGCTACTTGCCTAGGTCAAAGGTTAGGTTTCTGGACTCCCAAATCAAGGCTCTTACCAGTATAGACAATTATTCTATATTGTCTTGGATGGGAACCCAGTTTCAATAAGTCAAGTCCTGGTCTCAAAATAAGTACACTAGAAAGGCAGTTTGCCACTTTAAATGGAGCCTCAGTTAATCCTTTTGTGAGGTAAATACTGCCATTTTTCTTCTCCTATCTATAATTTACCTGCATTGTGATGTTTCTACACTGTGTGAACTGTCCAGGGGACATATGGTTGGCATGCTTCCCACAAAGCATCACTGCTGATACAGGTTCTGCTTTAAAGGGCTTCTTTCCCAGTCAGCTCTGGATTTCTCCTGGGCTGCCTTCCTACACCACATTGTTGCTGTAGTCCAGGGACGGTGAAAGAAAGTCAGTTAAAGTGATTTTTTTTTAATTCTCTATTTTGTTTTCCTTGTACTATTGTTTGTTGTTGAGCAAGCAACCACTCTTATTCAGTGTCTGTCTGCATAGAGGCATTCATTCATTCATTCATTCATTCATTCATTCATTCGTAAAACACTTGCTGGGTGCCTGCTATGCACCAAGCACTTTGCTAGGTCCTACGAGTACAGTGATGAACAAGGAGAGCATGGTCCCTGTCCTCATGGAATTTTGAGTCTAGAAAGGAAGTATGTCAAATCATCCCTCTCAGGTGCCCCTAACTGAATTGGAAACCGTCCATCTTCTCCATCACCCTTGCCTTAGCTTGAGCTCTTATCATGTCCCTTCCTTGGATTACTGCAGCTGGTCTGCCAGTCTGTTTCTCTCAACCCCCACCACAGCCTGCACACAGCAGACAGCAGCAGACAGACTCCACCTTTGAAAACATCCCTTCAAACATGTCACATCCTTCCCCTGCTCAACCTGCTCAAAATCCTTCAATGACTCCCCATTTCCTGTCAAATGACATCCACATTCCTTCACCATCTGGCCCGATTCAAGCAAGTTCATGAGCCCATCCTGCCCTATCCTCTTCTCTATAACCTCATTTCCTACCTGGCCATCTGCTTCAGTAGGTTTTCTTACTGTCCCCATACACTTCCAGCTCATTCTTCACCTGTAGTTCCATCTCCTCATATCCTACCCATCCTACGGAAGCTCCAACTGGGGTACCACCTTCTGTAGGAAGCTTCCCCAAGGACTCCCTCCTTCCTCCGCTCTCCCTTCTCTGTGATCCTGGGCCCAAGGCCTGAGCTGGTGCAAGGATTAAATGACATGCCATTATGGGCAAATACTTTGTATTGCATCGTGGGAGACTTCATATCTGTTCTCATAGCTACCATTTATTGAGCGCGCGTTCTCTGCTAGACAGTGGAGCTCAGTGGCTTAAAGACACCATCTCGTTGAGTCCTCATGACAGTCTATGAAATAGACAATATTGATTAAGCCCATCATTCAGATGAGGAAATTGGCTTAGAGAAGTTGGGTATCTAGCCCATGATCACACTTATAGATAGGTCCATCTGGGGATCCTGTGCTCCTTCCGAAGGTGGTCCACTGGACTGAACTGGTTTGAATTCCAACTGTGCCTCTTTTTAGAAACCTGTAGTGCAACTTTGTGTGACCCTTCAGGTCTTTAACTCTTGATTTAAAACTTTCTGTTAATATTTTCCCTGGTCCTAATTCTCTGTTTTTATTTTGTCATTATTTTTTCATTGTCATTAATCACCTCAAAGTCTTTGGGAAACAAGGTGGGGTAATTAAATTAAATGCATGAAAATAAAATTGCTTCTCTTGTCTCCACTCATAGTGCCCAAGAAAGAAGTGGGAACTGGTGTTAGGCGAGCATCATCTAACCTTGTGCTCTGCAAGGCCTTGAGGAAAAGGCAATCCAAATCAGAAGCCAAAGGTCAGTTCTTTCTGCGAAATAAGAGTCCATGCCAGGTTCCCTATCAACATGCCTGACTGTGGCATGGACTCTTATTTCCTTGCATAGTTTTATTTTTATTTTTAAGGAGCCATCAGGTGGTAATGGATGATTCATGCTTTACTTACTCTTCTTGTTTATTTCCCTTCCTTGACCTTCAGAGCTTTTTCCCCTTAATGTTTGTTCCGGGTTTTGACAAAGCACCGAGATACTTGACTTGAGTTGGTAACTTTTTTTCTAATGTCTTCTTAGGAAAAAAAAATAAAAGGAAGTGACAGTATTCCAAAACCATCTTTTATTTCATCAGTGGATGGATTGCACCTGCTGCTCTCCGATTGTTTCCTTTTACAGTAAAACCTCATTAGAAGACACTCCATGAGTACCAAATGGGTATAGCTTGGGCCCTATCTGTCTTGACTTTGTCCACTCTCAACAAAGTCATAAATGAACTGACTAAATGGGCTCTGTGCACTGAGTTTCTATACTTCAAGGCAGTAAACGGTATTATTTCCTTGGCAGGACGCTTTGCATACGAATGACTGATGCTGGGGATTCTTTTCATTTCATTAAGGCAAGTCTCCTAAGACCTCGATTAAGCTACAGTTTGTTAGCTTACTTGGAGCTACTGTGAATTATTCAAAACAATAAGCTTCATTTCTTTACAAGTAACCTACAATACAATGGTTCACTAATTTGAAAGGCTACCTCCAATTAGTTTGAGTAAGTGAGGTTGGACTGCATTCAATAGCAATTTATTGATTTCTTTCATCATACAAATCACTCTCCCTAGGCAAGAATTCTTTTTAATAGTCCCAGTACTCCATGAAGACTGGAACGGTGGCATCTCCCTCAGAGACAAAGATCTGGTGCCCATTCACTCACCTGTCTCTGAGTTGGAATCTTAGTAGTAGAGGTCACTTGCACTGATACATCCACACGCTTGAAATCTTGTTCTTAGTGGCTAAAATTCATGGTCAGTATATGGCTGGGATGGAGGACTGGTTCTGTGTGATGCTGGCCAAGTCGCTTTACCTCTACAGGTTGGAGTTTCTTCACTCTGCAATTATATACTCAGTTTGTGAACGATATTAAGGGCAGTCCATTACCAAGGTTTAGGCTCATTCTTTGAACAGGGTTAGGGAACATTCTAGGCTAGGGTTAGTGCTCAGTCAGTGGCCAGGGTTAGAGCTTGCTTTGTGGATGAAGAGCTAAGTGAAAGGGACTTTATTTTCTAATCCTATCTGCCTGCTTATATGTAGCGCTATGCTCTACCCCACTGAGCTGAGGACATAAGACACCAGCAGCAACTAGGCAAGACTGGGATTATAGGACAGGGACACTTAGGAAGATAGGGAAAGATACTGGAAAATTTATATTCCCTGTCTAGTACCTCAACATTTTCTGTAAAGATGACAAGAGGGAGAGGCTCACTTGCACAGTCACTGATGTTTCAAGGAATCATCAGATTCCAAATAATTATTTGAAATGGGTGCCTTTCCTTGCTGTGAATTTCTTTCTCAGGGACTCTGGCCATGGGGTGCTGCTGGGATCTGTTCCAGTCAAGTTATCTATTCTCTATGTCTCCTATGGGTGTGGAAGAAAGGAGATGGGCTGGGCCACCTTGGCCATGTTTGAGTTAACAAATGACAATAGAATTCCTGCTTAGAATGCTAGGGAAATGGGTTTCTCTGATCCCCTGGGAGGAATTGTAATCACCAAGTTTTGAAAAGGCTAGGGAATCTGTAACTGAAGGCTGCTTTTCATTTGAGACAGGAAGAGACAGACACGGAGGGTGAGACTGATAAGTGAAAGGGCGTGAAGCACCATTTCCCCCCTCAGGATGCTGGGGCTGGGCTGGAGAAGATGCAACAGGAGGTGGTGGTGGTGATGGGGGAATCCACTGTGCCTGACCTACATGCTCACAACCACCCTATAGGCTCATTACCATATTATTTCCACAGATGAGGAAACTGAGGTACAGAAAGAAACAGAGGTCACCCTGCTAGCGAGTGCAGTGCTGTAATTTGAACTTCAGAACCTCTGAGAGTTATGGTTCTTGGAAATACCAAGTCAATTTGGAATGGCAGGAAGTCAAGGAGAAGAGGTGGAGGAGGTTATCGTATCATGGTACCTCAAGTGCCCGGAGGTGACCTCAGTGCCAAGAGGTAGCACAGTGTAGTGGTTAAGAGCATACACTAGGAACCCAACGGTCTAAGCCGACAGACTTGGTTCAAATCCTAGATCTCCCACTTTCTGGCTGTGTGACCTCAGGCAAGTTACTTGACCTCTCTGTGCCTCAACTTCCTCATCTGTGAAATAGGAACATAGGGATAATAATAGTACCTACTTCATGGGATTGTTATGAGGGTTGAATGAATCAATGAGGGAGAGTGTTCAGACAACACCTGACACCTAGCGAAAGCTACCTGGCTGTTTAGCATCTAGTGTAGTAATGAATTGCCCACATGCTGGGTCTGTGGTTGGCTGGGGGCTCTTTGAGCCTCAGCTTCTCCCTACAACCTGCTTTAGAGTTGACATGAGACATAAATGAGGCAAGGTACATCGAGAAGAGCACACGATGAGCTGTTTAGCATTACTACATCAGCCCCTTATAACCTGAAGGTAGAGTCTACATTGGTATAGCATCTGTGAGTTCAAATGTTGCATTAAATGAGTGGGTCAGTGGCAAGGGATGAAGAAAACCTTTTGATCTGCAAGGAATTCTGTTTTCTTTCAAAAATTTTTAAGAGACGGGGTCTTGCTCTGTTGTCCAGGCTGGAGTATTGGGCTCAAGCCATCCTCTCACCTCAGCCTGTTGAGTAGATGAGACTACAGGCACACGCCACCACACCTGGCCAATTTTAATTTTTTTTTTTTTTTTTTGTAATATTGGAGTCTTGCTACGTTGTTTAGGCTGGTCTTGAACTCCTAGTCTCAAGTGATCCTCCCACTTCAACTTCCCAAAGTGCTGAGATTATAGATGTGAGCCACCGCGCCTGGCTGGAATTCTGTGTTCAATCTAAGTGACTTTGGATCCTGCTGACACACAGTGAAGAGGGAAAGGGCCATGGCCTCAGATACCACTGGGCCCAGATCCACAGCCTCAAGAATCCACACCCTGCAAGGTGATAGAGCCAATGGGTAAGAACTCAGTCTTCAGAGCCAGACCTGTCTAGGTTCAAATCCCAGCTCTATCACATATTGTGTGACCTTGGGCAAGTCACTTTACCTCTCTCAGCCTCAGTTCCCTCATCTGGAAAATGGGGGTAATATTTGTGCCTTCCTCATAGTGGTGTTGTAAAGATTAACTCCATGAACACATGTGGAAAGCTAAGAGCAGCGCCAGGCACGTAGTATAATATTTGTTGATTTATTTCCAGAGAAACCAGGGAGATGAGTGAGAAATGAAGGAAGACTGTGGCGCTCCTCTCCACCCTCTCCCCTTCCCCACCGGCTGGAAGATGCTCCTGTCCAAATGGGAAATTGAAGCCAAAATAGCACAATAAAGGAAAGGAAGCGCTCCAGGAGCAGATGGGCTCCCACTCGCCGTCCTGAGGAATGTGCTGACTATTCAGGAACAGGCCTTTGGCAGTCACTTAACACAATCACGAAGCAAAGGGAAATGATCGAGTCTGTCACCAGGGTCAGTGCCAATTTGTTTAAGAACGTGGTGAGGCTGAAAAGGAGGATGTGGGGAATGGGAGGCCCTGAACATTCCTGGAGCCAGTTTGCAAAACCTCCTGGGCAGCAATCCCAGGTGCGTGTGACTGGAGACCTGCCCTCCCCATATGCCCTCCAAAGTTCCCCAGTAGGCAGCCTTGGCCATGATGGGGGTGCTGGTGGCCTACGTGGGCTGGGTCAAGTTGGGGCCCACATGCTTCCTTTATTCTTTTCTGCCAACTTGTACTGAGTGCTCACTCTGTGCCAGACACTGGGCTGGGAGCCGTGGGGTATGTGGGGGAGAATGATACAGGTAAGGTCTTTGCCCTGGAAGAAGTCCTAGAGGATCAGAGCTGTGTCACCTCCACATGGGGAAAACATCTAAGAAAGGCTGAGGGGTCAGGGACTGAACAACTACCCCTTCCCAGGGGTTTTACCTGGAAAAAAAGAGAATATCTGGAAAGGATAATGTTTAACATGGAGTAACTTCTAATGATGGAATTAGTGGGGGTGTTATTTCCTGGTGGGTGGAGGGGCCATGGCAGACTGTAAACTTATTAAAAGAAAAGCTTCTGCTTCTGTGATTTCCTTGACCAGTAGCTAGCATGACTGTACACCTAAACAGACTTTTAGGCAGAGCATTTAGAGTGGATCCTACCAGCTTTGACTGAGTGCCTACTATATGCCAGGGACAATACCAGGTGCTCTCCTATGCTTTATATCACAGAAAATCTATCTGAGGTGGATTAATGTAAATATTGAATGACTGGACAGGAATCACAGGAAGGCCCTAGGGTAGAATGTAACCTAGTAGTTCTCAAAGTGTGGTCCCTGGACCAGCAACATCCGCATCACCTGGGTGCTTGTTAGAAATGCAAATTCTCAGTTCCATCCCATATACACAGTCAGAAACTCTAGGGGTGGGCCCAGCAATCTATTCTTACAAACCCTCCAGGTGATGCTGGTGCACACTCAAGTTGGAGGCCCACCTCTCTAACCCAGCAGTCTTTAAAAGGGGCTCTGGGCTACCATGGAGGTTCTAGGGGAGCCTCTGGGGAGAAGAATAGTCTGAGAGCAACTCTATTTTCATCTGCCACCTTACATGTTGAGCTGCCCTGTTAGATTTTGTTTTAAAAATGTGTTCCAAACTGCAAAAGTTTGAAAACCATGATTCCGGTAGAACCAACTGCCCTCCCCACTTGACACATCTTGCCTCATCATTTGTGCAGATGGAGAACACTAAAGCCCAGGGAGAGGAGGGCTCTGGCCGGCGGGATGGGACTAGCACTCCGGCCTCCTAACTTCCAGCCCGGGGTGCTTTGTGGCATCTCAGGCTGCCCCTTCATGAGAGAAGAAACAGGAAGGCAAGCCTTTGAGCTCTCTTTGAGTAAGATCCTGGGGCTGTCTGCTTCTCTTTTTAGTTATGCCCGGAAAGGCCAGAGGCTTCTGGGGTTCTTGGAGGAAGCCTTTCCGGTTCCTCTCTCCTGTGGCCCAGGGCTTGTAGCCCCAGATCTACCTCGCAGCCAATCTGGACTCTCCTCCTGACCACACTCATCTCAAGGTAGAATATCATGGGAAGTCTGCCTGCATGTCCAGACTCACCCCCCCATTCCTTAGCCAGGACTCTCAGGCCCACCTGATGTCTGAGGCTCTGAATATGTGCATTTCCCTGGCCTCTATTTCCTGCCCATCCCCAATCCGGACAATGTTCTGTCATTGCCCTCACACTGTGAAGGGGTGGGGATCACTGTGAGCCTCTCCTGGGGGGTCATTGCTTACTGTACTATATGTCTCTCCCTCCCCAGCCTCCAGCACTGCCAGGTCTATTTCCCCAGTGGGCAGCTCACAGGACTTGGCAAGCGAGCAGCAGAAATATCAGTGGGGTTGGGGTCTGCCCTACCTGCTGCTGGTTCTGTCCAAGGCTCAAAGATCCAGCTGGTAGGACTTCCCCACTGCTGCCTGGGCCTTTTCTGATATCAGGTATTGCCTTTGACTTCATACTTAAGCCTCTGCCAATCTCAATGGCTGTCTTCCCCCAGGACAAGAGCACCGGCTCCAGTCATCTCCACAATAAAGGGGAGAATGCAATAGCTCCTCCGGGTGCCAACTGAGGACACTGCTGATGCTGGGGTTGCAGTCTCAAGCTGCTGAGCCTACGTGAACAAAGTCAAGGCAACTGCGGCATGGTATGTGAGTCAGCTGCTTGACTCTTTGTGTGTGTGTGTGTGTGTGTGTGTGTGTGTGTGTGTGTGTGTGTGTGTGTGGTGAGGGAGGTGGATTCTGGATGAGTGAGAGACTAAAAAGAAATTGGAAACACGACTGCTAAAAGACTAACATTTTCAGACCAAGTCAGCTCATTACCCGCGGCAAAAGAGCATTTGAAACCCTAGCCAGTCTCGCTCCTGTCCGACTTATTAGCCCCTGTGGACTGGCTTATAGCAGGGATTTTACAACTGATAGAAGTCGGCAGTGTAGGGAAAATAGCAAAAGGGCTCTGGAGTCAGAGAGATAAACATTGAAATCTGGGCAAGGGACTCACCTCCTTGAACCTTGGTAAAAGCACCTAATTTTGATCACAGAATGAGCCCTGACCCTGGCCGTCTCATAAATACAAGTCCTGGATAGGCTGAAGTACCTCAGGGACATAATCTACGGGGTTAAATATTTCCCTGACCAAATAACATCCCCCCACCCAGGCTGTCCCAGCTCTTACATTTTTTTGCTTATAGGTCACTCTGTGGTGCAACCACTCTTCAATGAAGGCTCCCACTAAAGAGTCCCCAAAGGGGAAGAGATTCATTCACTGATTCATTCGTTCATTGAACAGCTTGTATCAAGAGCCTATTATGTTGCCAGGCACTGTGCTAGGTGCTGGATTGAAGAAGGTATGGCCCCTGCCCTGGAGGAATTTGCAATTAGATATGAGGGAAAGCCCCCAGACAGGTACCAACAGTCCACTTTTGACCAAGAGTCACAGCCATAAAAAGTATGTCCCAAGATTTGCTGGTCACTGAAGAGGGATCATCCTCTCTGAGGCAGGATAATAGGTTCTGGAGTCAGGGAACCTAAGGCAGTTTCACGCTGAGTTCCTAGAACTAAATTGAAAGGAGAACCCTAACTTTCCATGCCTAAGTAACAAAAGGACCAGAGGCAAGCCTTTGTAAAAGGACCTTTGCAAGCCCCCACCTTTTCTGCGTGGCCGATGGGAAATTGAAAGTACCTCTGATTGGTTGTTAGACATTTGCAAAGGAGCGTAACTTTGAAACTTCACTTCAGCCTCCGTAGGCTGTCCACAAACAATCAGACTGATTGCAGGCCAAGTCTTCCTTTGCATAAAAGTGCAACTTTGTAACTTCACTTGAGTCTCTGATTGGTTGCTGTTTGCAACCAATCAGATCTTTGCATAAAAGTGTGCCCTTAGTAATTTCACTTCAGCCTCTGATTGGTTGCAATCAGACTGGTTGCAGACCCACTTCATTTACATGAAGTGAACACCGAGTGGCCAATGGGAAACCTCTAGGTGGTATTTGGACCCGAGAAGATTCCGTATCTGGGCCCTTGAGTGGCTGCTCAGGCCCGCTCCCACACTGTGTAGTGTCCCACACTGTGGAGTGTACTTTCGTTTTCAATAAGTCTCTGTTTTTGTTGCTTCGTTCTTTCCTGCTTTGTTTGCGTGTTTTGTCCAATTCTTTTTTCAAAACACCAAGAACATGGACACCCTCCACCGATAACACCTCCATCCATCTTAACCCTGTTGGGTGGTCAGAGATGACTACACAGAAAAAGTGACATTTCAGATGGATTTTGAACAATGTGTAGGAATTTCTTGCATGGAAAAGGTGTGAATTCAAGCAGGGGAAACCTAATATGTAGAGGCACGGGATTGCAAAGGGGTGTGAGCACTTTTAGCGACTGGTTCTAGGTTCAGTGTGTCTGGAGCACGCGTCAAGAAAAGGAGTATCAGGAACTGAGGATGGGGAGGCACGTCAGGGCTGGGCTGGAAAGTGCACCCTGGATGCAATTATCTAGGCAACTGAGAACCAACAGACGAAAAATTCCCAGTGTCCACACAGAAGACATTCTGATTTGTCCGGAATGGGGCCTGGGAATACACGGTCTCCCTTCCCTTCCCTTCCCTTCCCTTCCCTTCCCTCCC
>NW_016815391.1:169538-173007 GCF_001698545.2 Rhinopithecus bieti
TCCTTTCTTTCTTTCTTTCTTTCTTTCTTTCTTTCTTTCTTTCTTTCTTTCTTTCTTTTCATTTCCCTCCCTCCCTTCCCCCCATTCTCCCTTCCTTCCTTTCTTCCTCTTTTTTCCTTTTCTTTTCCTTTCTTCTTTCTTTCTTTTTCTTTCTCTATTGCTTTCTTTCTTTTCTTTCTTTCTCTCTTTCTTTCTTTCTCTCTCTCTTTCCTTTCCCTCCCTCCCTCTCCCCCACCCTTCCTTCCTTCCTTCTTTCCTTCCCTCCTTCCTTCCTCCCTTCCTTCCTTCCTTCCTTCCTTCCTATTTTCCTTCCTCTTTCTTTCTTTCATTCTTTTTTTCATTCTTTCTTTCTTTCTCTTTCTTCCTTCCTTCCAAGATGGGGTCTCACTATGTCACCCAGGCTGGAGTGAAGTGGCTGTTCACAGCTGTGATCACAGCTCACTATAGCCTCGAACTCCTGGGCTCAAGTGATTCTCCTGCCTCAGCCTCCTGAATAGCTGAGACTACAGGGTTTTCTTTCTTGGTAGTAAGTATTCTCTATTGAGGTATAATTTATATGCAATAACAGGCACTCATTGTAAGTGTACAGTTCAATGATTTTTGATAAATGTCTGCACCCATGTAAACAAGTACTACCTTAGACCTGGGCAGATGGGGCTTCTATCCCATGCCCTGCATTTCAGGAGGAACCCACTGCACTTTGCAACACTTTCCTTAAAATTTTCAGTTTCCTGCCAATGTCTGAGACCAGAGCCTTGGTCTCAGCACACCATGCTACAGTTGCCTTGACTTTGTTCACATAGGCTCAGCGGCTTGAGACTGCTGCCCCAGAATCAGTGGTGTCCTCAGATTGGGCTTTCTTTAGCTCAGAATGGGTCCCACCTAGACATAGGACCTGCTCTGTGTTTTTCCAAGCACTCTTTGAGTCTCTAGACATCCCCCTCCTGTGCTTGGGACCCACAAGATGTCCCAAGGAACTCCAGGATTCTCACCTAAGGGATCATCTATGGTACTTTTGGTTGAGACCCGGTTCCAGGAGAGCAGCATGGTAAGTGGATTGCTCCACTAGCCAAAGCAATATATCTTTAGAGAAGTGCATGGAAGTGGGTCAGCCAGAATGGTATTGACACACTAATTTTGGATGACTCAAATATTGTGTGTAGACAGGGGTTGCACACAATATATTTTCCCAGGTTCTGAGCACCTTAGGAGTGGCCCTGTGTGTAAAGCCACTGCTATGATTGAGATTTACATCATTTTCATAATGGCAAAAAAATGTCCTTGAAGACTTTTGCAATCCTACTCCCACTCCTGACCCTTGACTACCTCTATCTTGCTTCCTGTCACTATAGGTTAGTTTTACTTATTCTAGAATTTCAAATAAACAGAGTTATATGGTATCTAGCCTTTGTGTCTGGCTTCTCAATTACATAATGCTTTTGAGGTTCTCCATGTTGTAACATGTATCAGTAGTTTATTCCTTTTAATTGCTGAATATCCATTGTATTAATATGCCATTGTATATGTTGTATGTCCATAAAAGTTATAATGTATGTGATGTATGATTTTATTGGTATACCATTGATCCAATCTATGGATATATCACAATTTGTTTATTAATCACCTATTGCTAGACACTTGAGCTATTTCTAATTTGGGGTTTTCATAAATAAAGCTTCTATGAATACTCTTGTATGAGGTTTGTTGTGGGCATATATTTTTATTTCTCTTGGATAAATACCTACAAGTGGAATTACTGGGCCAAAGTATTAGCTTATGTTTAATTTTATGAGAAACTATCAGACTAATTTCCACAATGGACGTACCATTTTGTACTCCAACGAGAAATGTAATTTTCATTGCTTTATAGAGTTTTCATTGATTTATATCCAATTAGTATAGTTATTTTAAAAAATTTTTCAGCCATTCTAAGTGAATGTGTACTAGCATATCATGGTGGCTTTAATTTCTATTTCACTGATGACTAATGATGTTGAGTATCTTTTCATGTGTTTATTGGCCATTTTTACATCTATCTTAGTGAAGTCTCAGTTCAAACCTTTTGTCCATGTTTTTGGGTACAATTTACAGACAATAAAATGCACACATTGTAAGTATACAGCTCAATGAATTTGATAAATATACACAATCATATAACTAATACTGCCTAGGTAGAAGTTTATTATTTTTATTGATATTTTCAAACCACTGACATTTGGTTTCATCTACCTTCTCTGTTTGCTAGTTCATTGATTTCTGTTCTTATCTTCGTTATTTCCTTTCTTCTACTTATTTTGGGCTTAATTTGTTCTTCCTTTGTCTAGCTTTTTTTTTTTTTTTTTTGAGGCGGAGTCTCGCTCTGTCGCCCAGGCTGGAGTACAATGGTGCCATCTCCGCTCACTGCAAGCTCCACTTCCCGGGTTCACGCAATTCTCGTGCCTCAGCCTCCCGAGTAGCTGGGACTACAGGCGCCCGCCACCACGCCCGGCTAATTTTTTGTGTTTTTAGTAGAGATGGGGTTTCACCGTGATAACCAGGATGGTAACCAGGAGATCACGATCTCCTGACCTCGCGATCCACCCGTCTCGGCCTCCCAAAATGTTGGGATTACGGGCGTGAGCCACAGCACCCGGCCCTTTTCTAGCTTTTTAAGCTTGAAGCTGTGAAATTAAGTTTAGCATGAAACTGCCTCCTTACGTATTTTAAGTTCGACCTGAAGGTTTCTCTGTGCATAGTGAACTGTAACCTAACTGGATGTGTAAACAAACTGTAACCTGCTCTTGCACCAGTCACTGAGTTTTGGCAAATCACAGGTGGCCAACTGTTCAAATTGTGTTCAAACAAGGCAAACATTGAGCTGTAATCAATTCAGCTGGTTCTGTACCTCACTTCCATTTTCTTTTTCTTTCTTTTTCTTTTTTTCTTTTTGAGACAGAGTCTCACTCTGTCGCCCAGGCTGGAGTGCAGTGGCACAACCTTGGCTCACTGCAACCTCTGCCTCCTGGGTCTCAAGCGATTGTTCCCCCCTCCTCAGCTTCCTGGGTAGCCAGGACTAGAGGCGTGTGCCACCACACTAGGCTGATTTCTGTATTTTTTGTAGAGTTGGGGTTTTGCCATGTTGCTCAGGCTGGTCTCGAGCTCCTGGGATCAAGCGATCTGCCTGCCTTGGTCTCCCAAGGTTCTGGGATTACAGGCATGAGCCACTCTGCCCAGCCCACACTTCCGTTTTCTGTATCTCACTTTTCTTTTTCTGTACATAAATTTTCTCCAACCACATGGCAGTGCTGGAGTCACTCTAAATCTATTCTGGTTTAGGAAGCTGCCTGATTTGCAAATTGGTCTTTGCTGAATTTAACTCTGTTAAATTTAATTTGTCTAGAGTTTTTCTTTTAACAAAGCTGAGGTCATTGATCTAAGACCTTTCTTCTTTCCTAATATAGGTATTGAGTGCTATAAACTTCCCCTAAAT
>NW_016815391.1:174706-183795 GCF_001698545.2 Rhinopithecus bieti
AAAAAAAAAAAAAAAAAAAAAAAGATTTATGGAAGAGTTGTGAAATAGAGAGTTCCCATAGACCTTTCATCCAACCTTTCATAAACACTTGACATAAACATAATATATTTTTCAAACATAAGAAATTAACATTGGTACAATACTACTATACTACAGATTTCATTTGGATTTTCCCAGTTTTCCCATTAATGCCTTTTTCTGTTCCAGGATCTCACTTCAATTAATCGTGATCATGTCTACTGAGGTTCCTCTTGGCTATGACAGTTTCTCAGGTTTTTCTGTTTTTTGATGACCTGGACAGTTTTGAGAAACACTGGTCATGTGTTTTGTAGAATGTCTCTCGATTTGGGTTTGCCTGATATTTTCTTTTGATTGGTCTGTGGATATGGATTTTTGGAAAGAATACCATTGAGGTGACGTGCCCTTGTCATCCCATCAAATCAGGGGGTATATGATAGTGTCATGACTTACTGGTGATGTTAACCTTGACCACTTGGTCAAGGTGGTGTCTGCCAGGTTTCCCCACTGTAAAGTTACTGCTTTTCCCTTTAGAAATTATATTCATTACATGCAAGTCACTAAAATTCAGACTACAGTCAAGGGGTGGGAATTGAGCTCTGCCTCCTCGAGAGATAAGTATCAAGGAATAACGGAAATCTTTTTCTTTTCTACTTTATCTCTGCCATTGGCTTATTAGCTAAAACTTTTTTTTTTCCCAGTTGATCTAGGGTTTAAAACAAGCATTTTTAACTATCACAATCTACCTCAGATGCTATTATATGACTTCATGGACAAGTAAGAACCTTACAACAGCATACTTTTGTACCTCCCATCATTTGTGCTATTGTTGTAATACCTTTTGATTCTACATATAATATAAACCCAAGGTATATTGTTATTGTTTTTGCTTTAAACAGTCATTTATATTTTCTTGAAATAATGTATTGAGTTGAAATTCACGTAATATAAAATTAGCCATTTTATTTTATTTTTACTTTATTTTATTTTTTTAGACAGAGTCTGGCTCTGTCACCCAGGCTGGAGTGCAGTGGCATGATGTTGGCTCACTGCAACCTCCACCTCCTAGGTTCCAGTGATTCTCCTGCCTCAGTCTCCCGAGTAGCTGGAATGACAGGCATGTGCTACCAGGCCTGGCTAATTTTTTGTATTTTTTTTAGTAAGGGGTTTTGCTGTGTTGGCCAGGCTGGTCTCAAAAGTGATCCTCCTGCCTCAGCCTCCCAAAGTGCTGGGGTTACAGGCATGAGTCACTGCACCTGGCCATAATTAGCCATTTTCAAGTGAATAATTCATTGGCATTGAACAATCAATTGTCTTTTAAAGAAAAACTTTAAAATCGAGAAAAGCAAGCCTTTTCTTGTTTATTCACATGTTTATCATTTCTGGCACTCATCATTTTTAGTAAGGGGTTTTGCTGTGTTGGCCAGGCTGGTCTCGAACTCCTGGCCTCAAGTCATCCTCCTGCCTCGGCCTCCCAAAGTGCTGGAGTTACAGACATGAGTTACTGCACCTAGCCATAATTAGCCATTTTCAAGTGAACAATTCATTGGCATTGAACAATCAATTGTCTTTTAAAGAAAACTTTAAAATTGAGAAAAGGAAGCCTTTTCTTATTTACCCACATGTTTTCATTTCTGGCACTCATCATTCCTTTTTGTAAGTCTGTGTTTCCAACTGGTATCATTTCCCTCAACCCGAAGAGCTTCCTTTAACATTTCTTATAGTGTAAGTCTTTGAATACTTTAAAGATATCACTTAATTGTCTTCTGACTTGCAATGTTTTGGTTTAGAAGCATGTGGTTATCTTTAGTTTGGTTCCGCAGTATATAACGTGTCTTTTTTTTCCCCTAAAGCTGGTACTAACATTTTCTTTTATCAGTGGTTTTCAGCAATTTGTTTATACTGTGCTTTGGTTTGATTTTCTCTGTTTTTATTCTTCTTGAGGCTTGTTGAGTTTCTCGGATCTATAGTTTACAGTCTTCATCAGATTTGCCAAAATTTCAGCCATTATTTATTCAAATGTTTTTCTGCCTTCAGCACCTCCTAGAACTCTTATTACACATGTATTAGACTGTGTGATATTGAACCACAGGTCACTGAAGCTCCATTAGAATTTTTTAAATAACAGCTTTACTAATATATAATTCACATAGTATACAATTCATCCATTTAATGAATACATTTCAGTGGCTTTTATAATACTCATAAATATGTGCATCCATCACCACAGTCAATTTTAGAACATTTTCACTACCTCCAAAGAAACCCTATACCCTTTAGCAATTCCCCATCCCTCTGGCTCCTCTGGCCCTAAGGAACCACTAATCTACTTGTCTCTATGGTTTTCCCTATTCTGGACAGTAAATGAAAATAAATGAAATCATATAAATTGTGGTGTTTTGTGGCTGGCTTCTTACTTAGTGTAAGGCTCACTTATGTGATAGCATGTATCAGTACTTCATTTCTTTTTATGGACAGATAATATTCCATTGTATGCATATAGTGCACTTTGTTTACCCATTCATTCTGTTAACTTTTTATCAGCCTCTATTAAATCAGTTATTTAAGAAAAATAACTTTTTATTTTCCCTCTGTGCTTCATTTTGGGTAGTTTCTATTGCTATTTCTTCTAGTTCACTGATCTTTTCTTCTGCAGTGTCTAATCTGCTGTTCCACCCATCTAGTAAATTTTTATTTTAAATATTGTATTTTTTACCACTAATAATTCTATTTGGCTATTTTAATATATATTTTATATTTTCTTCACTCTATCCATGTTTTCTTGTAAATCCTTGAGCATATTTATAATAGCTGTTTAGAAGTCCTTGTTTGTTAATTCTATCATCTCTGTCATTTCTGGCTGTTTCTGTTGACTGATTTTTTCTTTCCTGGCTATGGAAGCAGCACATTTTCTCTGCTTCCTTACATGTCTAGTAATTTTTTAATTGGATTCTAGACATTGGGGATGTTTCACTGTTGAGTGTCTAGATTTTGTGTCTTCCTTTAAGAAATCTTGAGTTCTGTTTTAGAAAGCAGTTAAGTTTCTTGTATATCAGCCTGGGCCTTTCACTACTTGTTTTTAAGGTTGATTAGAGAAGGTCTAGAGTATCATTTATTGTAGGTCTAGTTTATCCCTACTGGTGAGGTGTGACTCTTCTGGCAGCCTTGACTGAATGCCCTGGATTTTCCATAAGGTTTCTCTACTCTGGCTAGCTGGAAATTGCATGTCTCCTATACTTGTCAGGACTCTGGGAATTTCAGCCTATCGCTTCCTGGTAGTTCTTGCCTGGATTTGTAGTGTCACCCTATGTATGTACAGCTTAGTGTTCAGCAAGTCAATCAAGAGGCTCTTTATGTAGATATCTGGAGCTCTTTTTTTCTATGTTGCACTTTCCTTTCTAGAACTCTGACCTGAAAATTCCAGCTGCCTCAGTCTTCCAAACTCTAATATTTTTCCTCATTAACTCCAGGAGATCACTATGCTCTTCTGGGGTTTCCCCATCCCATATTATGGTCCAGAAAGTGCTTCCGGGCAGAAACCAAAGGCCATCATAGACCTCACCTCACCTTGTCTCAGGGATCACAGTCCTGCACTGCCTATTGTCCAATGTCTAAAAATAACTGTTTCATGTATTTTGGTCCATTTTCTAGGTTTTTTTTTTTAATGGCAGAAGAAAAAGTCTGTTTCAATTTACTCCAATGTGGTTGGAAGTAGAAATTCCAGTAAAGGCTTTTAAACAGGGGAGAGACATGATCATATTCGTATCTAAGGAAAATCTGGTGGCCACCTGGTGGTCTCTTAACTGGACAAGAGGTAAATACTGAGGCAGAAAGACAAATTAAGAGGTAATTTAGGTTGTCTATGAATGAGTTGATGGAGGTCTTAATTAAAAGAGTGGCAGTGGGACTAGGGAGATATCAAAACTGTGGAGAGTTCTGTAGAAGATGGGATTGACAAGACTTGCTGATAGATGGGATGTAGGTGATGGGTGAAGTAAAGGGCAGAGTTCAGGACGGGCCCCAGTTTTCTGACTTGAACAGCTAGAAGGATGGTACTACCATCCACTGAGATGGAGAATACTGAAGCAGGAGAAGATACTTTTCTTTTTTTTGGAGGGTTGTGTTTATTTGGTGGCTTGGTAGAGTGGAGATGATGACGTCAGTTGTGGCCATGTGGAGTCTGAGGTGCCTGTGAGCCACCAAGCGGGAGAGAGCAGCTGGATATGTAGGTCTAGGAATCAGAGGGGAGATGGGGCTGGAGAAATAAATGTGGAGTTTATGGCATGTAAATGGTAACTGAGGCCATGGGTGTGGGTGGGACTGTCTAGGGAGAGAGTGTGCAATGAGAGGAGAAGGTGGCCCAGGACAAAGTGAATATCCTCATTTACCAGCAGACAGATGGATGCTAAGAGTGGGCCACGGTATAGGGAGTCATGATCTGGGAAAAATAGGGTGGAGTAAGAGCCCTGCTGATTCTTGTCAATGGAGAATAGGCCCTGGGAGGGACTGCCATTGAGACCCAGGCCCTGCAGTGGGAGTGGGAAGTACTAGAAGAGAAGCCGCGAGGTACCAGAGCACACTCTGCTGACTTCAGCTTTCTCTTGGCTCTTGCCCTGCCCTCCCCTATCTCACCTCCAGGCATAACCACCAACACTATTAAAAAGAAAAGAGAAAATAGGACAAAACAAAGGCATAATAGAAATTGAAATAGTTTTTAAACCCCACAGTAGGAGAAAACCTCAACTGGTATTTTGGAGGCGACAGCAGTAGTTGCCACTCTGTCTCCAGTGGCTGGCATTGTCAACTTGGCCCTGCGCCCTGCAGCTGGGCCCTGAGGGCTGGCCACACTCCAGTCAGCCCGCATGTCTTCACCCCCACCTCTGGTACTGGGAACAATGCCAGGGCCTCCCCAGGCAGCAAACCGTGTGGCCAGGCCCAGGCACAGACTAGGAGGACCCTAGAGCAACTGGGACAGACAGGGAAAGGCAGGAAGGGGGTAGTTCTGTGTAGTAGTGGTAGGGAGGCCAGGAGCCCAGGCCCGGGCACCCACCTTCAATGGCATCCCTAGTTATTCTTGTCTAAACTCTTTCCTGCTTCTCAGAGCTAGTGAATGAGCAATGCTGTCACCATCAAGGTCTGATTGGATTTGTTCTCCAAGTAGATCCTGTCTGTGTCTTTGGTGGGCTGGGAGATCCCCAGGGCCAGGGACCTGCTGTAGTTGCCATTTGCTTGACTTCTGTACAGTACACCAGTCTTACTGTCATTTACCCATAGTCATCAGTTTTATTTTCAAGTCAGATACGTGGCATGGGAACTGACTTTTGATGTGCTGCAGAGTTCCCTTTAATTGCGAGGCCCATGGGGCATGTACAATAAGATCTACCTCCCCCCAATTTAATTTGCGCTTAATATCTCAAGGACACAGTTCTTAGGTAAAGTGAGGTACATTTGGATTTCTTTTTTTGAATTAAAATGAATAAATATTTGGAAATGTTGGGGGAGAATTTTCCAAGACTGCTTTCTGCTTGAGGGAAATGGAGACCCCTGAGTTGAGCAGAGGGTTGGTGCAGGTTCTCAGCAGGATGGGAGCTGTGTGAGGCTGGGACCTTTTCTAGGCCATTGGAAAGGAGCCCACACTCAGCTCCTCCCACAGACCTGGGAAAACAATGTTCTCTTGGCAGTGGGTAGTGGTCCTTTGGGGCTGCAGGAGGCACACGTATCCATTAACCTGTTCATCCTGACCCACGGGATCTTTGTTTCCTAGGTCAGCTTGGGTCCTCTGAGAAGTAGACATCAGATGGGATTAAAAGTACAGGAGCTTTATGTGGTGGGGAGGGGGTGGGGATCTGCAAAGGTTACAAAGATGGAAGCAGGAGCAAGGAGCAGGGGTGGGGATCTGCATACAAAGATGGAAGCAGGAGTAAGGAGAGAGCACCTTCAGACCACAGTGCGGGACTGACACTTGAGAAAGGAGAGGTGTAAAGGAGGAGGCTGGAGTAGGAAGAGTTTTGGGCTGCAGTGCAGCTCTGAGAAAGTCTGGTCAAATTGATGGGAGATCCTGGAGCAAGGGTTGCCTGTTGGAGGAGTCCCATGTCAGGCAGGAATGGGCTGGAACTGGTATCCCTGCCAGGCTTAGTCATTGGCTGGGAGCAGCCTATGGTGAACACCACCATACATCCAAAAGTGTGGCAGCTAGAGCTGTCAGTTAATTCTGCTCCCTGCAGAAGGTTCTATTGGAGAGAGATCTGAGCAGCACAATTCCATGCTCACCTTATGATCCCTTCAGCCTCCTGGGGTCACTATCTTGCTTGGGATCAGTCCTCAGGTCTGGTGTTTTGTTCTCAAGGCAATTGTTTCTCCCCTTTCAGCCAAATCCCAAGCCAGAAAATCTTCCTGGGCCTCCTCCAGTTCTACAGTAGGGCCCTGGCTCCCAGAAACCTGCCTTGCTAGACTGTCCACTTGGAGCAAGAAGGTTGTGGGGGCAGCTGGGGAGGGGCCATGGGCTTTGACTCCTCCACTGGTCAGTTGGTCAGTACAGGCAATGGAGATGTTAACAATAGCCCCCAAAGGAAGGATGCTAATGCCTCTCTCCAAGGCTGACCTGGGAACCACCTCTTCTTCTCCTTGGCTTTCAAGGAAACACCAATGTGGCTCCTTGTGGATGTACGGGTGAACGACTCTCCACAGCACAGCCAACTGTGCTGCTTGTGGTGAAGAAAAGGGTGAAGGGATGGGGATGGTAGTAGGCGGCTGGCCAGGGCCGGTGGCACCACCTCCAGCCAGGATCCTGGGGGGAAACATTTCCTCTGGGAGGGTGGCCAGAACGCTGCCCTGGCTGGTAGCTCCTCCTGACCGAGTGGCTCTGCTGTGGCATTGTGCCTCTAGGACTTAGTCTAAAGCCCGGGACACAGTGGGTGCTCAAGACCTGATGGTTGAACAAGTGCCTCCTCTTGGCTTCCACTTCTAGGCCTTCCCCTTTGCCTTCCACTAAAATGGGAGGTTCATGAGGGCTGGAACTTTGATTTTTCACTGCAATGTCCTAACTTAGAGACTGGCACATAGCAGGCAGTCAGCAAATATATGTTGGATGAATTAATAAATTAAAGTGTCCACTGGGTGCAAGAATCTTGTTCACAGGAACACAAAAAGGCGGAAAGGATAGGCCCTGCCCATGAGAACTCTCAGCCTGATGGGGAGACACATCCCCTTAGGCAGAAGATGGGGAGCTAGGATTTACTCTGTGAAGTAGCTAGACATAAGGACCCAGTTAAAAGCAAGTTAACAGCAAGAATATAGCCAGCTAGAGCTTGCCAGAGAAGGCCTTTGTGTTAAGGGGGCATTGACATGATGGAGGTGATAAGAGCTGGTTACATATTTTCTTTCTAGGCTTCCTGTTTATACAGAACCCATGTTCTGAACCAGAATTCTGGACACAAGGTCTGACTAAGGCACAAGATGCAGGAAAGTGGAGCTGGCCTGGAAAATCCAACAGGACACTTCCTAGTATCAGATAAGAACTGCTCATGGAAAGCAACAGCCTAGATGAAGGCCAGGCTCTCTGCTGCGGTCTGGGCCAAGTTCCCAGGCAATGAATCTTACCAGTGGGTCAACCTCTTGCTGGAGGTTGTTGTAACTCAAGGGCATTGAAGGAGGAGAAAGACTTGATGCTCAAACACTTCTTGGATCTATGAGAGAGCAGCAGCCTACTCCCTACATCCAGTCCAGCCTGGGTACCCCCAAAGGCTCTTCCTCACCATGGCAGCAGGTCCCACAGGTCCTTTAGTATTGATCCAACAAGAAAGAACACCATATCCATTTGTGGCTTGCCCTTGGATTCCTAGTTGTTGTCATTACCAACTTGAGATGACAAATTCCTAAAGGGCAGATTCCAAGGGTCTCCCATTCCTTGGGGGAGTCTACTCTATACAACTTCAGTTTCACTTGAGTGCTCATAATTGAGAAAGAAGGAGCCAATAAGCAAGTGTCATTGCCATGAGATGTCTTTAGGTTGTTTTCCCTACAGTGGAGATGAGTTTGGCCTAAGCCTTTCACATTTCATCTGATTAGAGCTTGGGGGCTCAGCCTGAGCAGATTAGAGCTTGGGGGCTCAGGCTGAGGCCAGGGTTTGGGTTCAATTAGGGTTGAGGCCGTGGCTAGGGCTAGAATGAAGGAAAGTGGTCCACATGGATAGAATCCATAGTGTGGGCCCTCACTGGGCTACAGCAACCAAAATTAACCAGTCTCGATGTTGAGATGTAGTATATTACAAATAGCACATTAGGACTTTTTTTTTAATATAAATCTTTGAGGAAAAGCTCAAAGTTCAATATTTTTGCTGTAGGTAAAGGCTGTCTCCATTTATGCAGGAGTTGTGAATGGAGTAAGAGAGTCGACCATGATTGGCTATTAAAGTGGCAATGCCTCGTTAATGAGGCATTGGCAGAGAATAGTGTTTGGAAGGGCCAGTTATTTTCCAGCTGAAGAGAGAATAGGTTGGTTTGTAGCCCCAAGGAGGTCAGGCTCTGAGGGGAAGGGACAAGGAAGGACACAAGGCTCCAGCAGCACCAGGGGTCATTGGTTTCCTTCTCCTCCTCCTCTTGGCTGATGCTGTGTGCTAACAATTATGCTTATTGCTTCACAAGTATTATCTTATTTTGTCATCAGGACACCATATGAAGAAAGTCTAACATTCTGTCTTACAGATGAAGAAATTGAGGCTAGGCTGGGCGCAGTGGCTCATGCCTGTAATTCCAGCACTATGGGAGGCCGAGGCAGGTGGATCGCCTGAGGTCAGGAGGTCCACACCAGCCTGGCCAACATGGTGAAACCCTGTCTCTACTAAAAAAAAAAAAAGTACAAAATTTAGCTGGGCATGGTGGTGGACACCTGTAATCCCAGCTACTTGGGAGGCTGAGACAGGAGAATCGCTTGAACCTGGGAGGCAGAGGTTGCAGGGAGTTGAGATGGCGCCACTGCACTCCAGCCTGGGTGACAGAGTGAGAAGAAAGAAAGAAGGAAAGAAAAAGAAGAAAGAAAGAAAGAAAGAAAAAGAAAGGAGGGAGGGAGGGAGA
>NW_016815391.1:184049-206949 GCF_001698545.2 Rhinopithecus bieti
AAGAAAGAAAGAAAGAAAGAAAGAAAGAAAGAAAGAAAGAAAGAAAGAAAGAGAGGGAGGGAGGGAGGGAAAAAGAAGAAAGAAAAAGAAAGGAAGAAAGAAAGAGAAAGAAAGAAAGAAAGAAAGAAAGAAGAAAGAAAGAAAGAAAGAGAAAGAAAACTGAGGCTGATGGGGTTAGATAACTAGTTTAAAGGTTCAGAACAGGGCCAGGAGTCAGACCTGGGTCTGTCTGACTGGATCACTACCGTATTTGCTGCCTCTAGTATTTCCTGGGCTTGCTGGGGGCTCCCCAGTGGACAGGTGAGCATCAGAGATCTTGGTACCTTGACACAAAGCTGTCCCACGCATGACTCATCCATAATACTCCTGTCCAGCCTAAAGCTCTGCTCCCCCTGGAACTCCTTGGTCCTGCTGGGCTGCCTTGGAGTTTCTCTGGGCCCACATGGGCAGGGGCCTGCTCTTTGGTCTGTGTACTGTCTCTACAGACTCACCCCCAAATGACTGGACCGGGGCCACCCGCTCTGAGCCCCTACCACATCCCGCCTCTCTGTCTCCCTTAGCTCGGCTGCTCCCCGCAGCCCTCCCACTTCCTGCTAACTGTGGGGAGAATTTGGCAGCATGCACATGACGTTTGCTGGCCCCTTCCCAGGCTGAATTTCACATGGTTATTTCCTCACCATATTTCTAGCCTGCCGGGCCCCCTGGAGACTCCAACTCATCCTTGGCTGATTCTGAACAGTCCGGTTTTAGCTCATCTGTGGATTTCATTACTGTGCTATTTACTGGCATCTTACAAAGTTTTAACTGAAGTTGTTCCTAGAGACTGGGCAGGGGGTTGGTCACTGGGATTGGTCAGAGCTTGGTGTTAATGAAGCCAAGCACATGGACGCAGGCCACGTTGGGCCCAGTGAGCTGGACTGGGCTGCCAGCCACAGACTGAGGCTGAGCCCAGACCTGTTTCAGATTGAGCCTGAATCCTATGCATAGGCATCCTCTGGGGCCTAAACTCTGAGGTGGCGGTGGACATGGAACATTGTACCCAGAAACAAGCTAAGATTCTTGCAAAGACACTCACTTAGAAGTTTGTCCCAGGTGTCTACTCCATCACTCACCTGCCTGCCATCATCATTGCAGGCTTTAACTCATCAGCTCTGGGCCTTTCTGCATGGAAGGATGGAGTATTTACAGTGTGCAGCAGGGTCTAGTCCGGTCCCCTCTTCTCACTCTTGCACTGGCCTCCAGCTCTGGCAACAGTGTTATGGTGTCTCATGATAAGGGGCAGTCTTTGCCGCCAGGCCTCCACTGGGGCTCTCTCCTCTGCTCCTTCTCCTTATCCCAGCTGCACTGACCCCAGCAAGCCCCTGGACGAATACAGATGGCAGACCTGTGGTGTTCACAGCTTCTCTGCTTGGGAAGAGTCACATTCCATTCGCTTCCAAGACAGCACAGAAAAGTGGCACCAAAACATGGAGACTGTGTTGCCCCCTGTGCCCCAGGATGTTGCCCCAGCTTTCTGTGCTCCAGGGGTGGAAGTGGCTGAACTCGAATTGAGCTGTGACACATGCTGTCCCCTGGGCCCTGTGTGCCAATTTACAAGGTCGCTCAGGATGAAGTAGGGATGTAAGCGTAGACTCTGCTGTCTACTCTTTATTATTTTTCTCTGCCTTCTCCCTCTGCCCATAGTGGGGCTGGGCACAAGAGAGACAGACAGCGGAGGCCAAGGGCCATCCCACAATGGGCTGATCAGCCTCACCCCTCTGCTCATCTGTGGTACAAGTCTGCTGCTTTGCACAACTCTGGGGGGAGGGAGGACAGTTATGTGCAGCACGATGGGCATCCCCAGCCCAGTGAAACTTTGCAGCTGCCACACCAATAATGCCTGGTCCTGGCTTATTAAATGGGCCCTTCTGGAGTTTGGGTTGTCAACCGGAGCATGAGGTAGGGGTGGCAGTAGAGCACTGATCTCCATTTATAGACTCTTTTGTAATGTTCCATTTGATCAAACGCCTCCGAGCCCCTCTCTCGGCATCCTCTCTGTCACAGACAGCAAATGCTTCTAAGCTCCCTTCTTCCCAAAGGTGACCATAAAACAAATGAAATTGAAATCTGATGGAGATCCTGTTCAGTTTGATTTGGTTCAGTGTGATTTGACAAACATTTACTGAAGGAGCCCCTGCTCTGGGCCAGGCCTTTTGCAGCACTAGGAACAAAGATATGTCTTGATGCCTGTCCTCCAGGGGCTTCCGGAGACCATCTCAGTCCAGCACAGTAAGGGCACTGATGCAGGTCCACTGACGGGAGCCCAGGGGACGAATGAAGTAACTCTGCTGGGCATGAGGGTAGAACGGGAGCTCAGGGAAGTTGTCGTGATCTGAATGTTTGTGTCTCTCCAAAATTCCTATGTTGAAATCCTAACTCCCAAGGTGATGGTATTAAGGTAGGGCCTCTGGGAGCTGATTAGGTCATGAGAGTGGAGCCCCCATGATGGGATTAGAGCTCCTTAGAAGAAGAGACATGTGAGGATACAACAAGAAGATGGCCACCTGCGAACCAGGAAACAGGCCTTCACCAAGAACCGCACCATGATGGCGCCCTGACCTTGAACTTCCAGCCTCCAGAACTGTGAGAAATATTTTTTTTGCCACCCAGTCTATGGTATTCTGTTTAACCTGAACGTCCTAAGACAGAAGTCTTCTCAAACAAGATGATTCCTGGCCAGGGGTTTGAAGAGTCAATAGTTTTCCTAGAAGGACAAAATGAGGAGAGTGGTGCAGGGGAATGAAACAACACAAGCAAAGATGCAAAAGCAGCAGTAGCTGGGTGGGGAGCTGCAACTATTTGAGCATAGCTGTTTGACTTTTGCTTCTCAGTGCCTGGCACAGTGCCTGGTGCATATGGTGCTCAGAAGATGTTGGGTGAATAAATGGACCTTCTTCTGGAAGGAGTCACGTGCATCTGGAGGAGTTCTGACCATCTTGCTAAACTGCAAGATAGTTGAGGGTGATTTGTAAGAGAGAAGTGAACATGGCCAGGAGTGGTGGCTCACACCTGTAATCCCAGCACTTTGGGAGGCTGAGGTGGGTGGATGGTTTGAATTCAGAAGTTCAAGACCAGCCTGGACAACATGGTGAAACCCAGGGTCTACTAAAAATACAAAAATTAGCCAGGTGTGGTGGTGCGCACCTATAGTCCCAGCTTCTCAGGAGGCTGAGGTGGGAGGATCACCTGAGCCCAGGAGGCAGAGATTGCAGTGAGCCAAGATTCCACCACTGTACTCCAGCCCTGGGCAACAGAGCGAGACCCTGTCTAAAGAGAGAGAGAGAGAGAGAGAGAAGTGAACACATCAGATGACACAGAGAATTAGTCAAGGAACTGGTCTAGAGCCCAGGACTCCTGACTCCCAGCCCAGTGCTCTTTTCATTCCACCTCTTCTCCTCTCGGTCCACACTGATCTCTCCCTTTCCCAAGCCCCTTGGCCCCTTCAGCACTTACAGTCAGAGTCACTTCTTCCCCAGCTCTCCTGTATTGTGCATGGGTTGTGCACAATGACATGTGTTCCACTTGTTTCTCCAATGGACTATCAGCTCCTTCAAGGCAGAGACTGGGGGCTCTTCTTTTCTGGGTTCTCTATGGTGAGCAATAAATGTGTCCTCCCCCAAAGCATCAAGAATTAAAGAAATGTAGAAAAACTCTCTTTCCCTCCCTCTCCAAGAGACTTGTGGATTCAAGTGCTGGCATCCTGAATTTAGGGGTTGAAATTTCTCTGCGTACACACCTTGTGGCCCTGCCCACAAAGTGTGCAGAGAAGTCTAAAGAACCTACACCCTTCCTTCCCTCGGGAAGTTTGCTGCTTAGAAAGGGAGAAAAAATGGCCCCAAATACAGAAGAAGATGGATTTGTCACATTTTGTGGATAAGTGTGTTCCTGACATGCTTGTGGGAGTAAAATCTTACCTTTGATGCGCTGGGAAAAGTCCCTAGTTGAGGAAATTCTCTAGCGACGTTTTGAAAACTAATGATATTGAATCATTGAATTAATTTATTTCGTTTCTCCATGGCATCTTTTGCTTATTAGAATTGGCATCTATTCATTTACCAATTATCTAAGAAAAATCCATTCATCCCAATGAATCCATCTCTCCCAGTAAATATCAACACAGAGTAAATACACACTGACTCATAAAAAGTAAATACACACTGACTCATACACAATTTTACTTGTCATAAATTCTTTTTTAATGTGAAGAATCAGCCTCTAATGGACCCACTGTGTTCTAATAGGACAAGAAGCTGCATGCGAATAAAAGCAGTTCTTGCTGTTCTCATCTAGCAGGTCAGCCTAGAAGTGTGGTTATATTAGTGATTTAAATCTCATGAGACCTACTACCTAGTTTTTCCTGTGGAATCCACAGAGTCTAGTTAATCAGAAAGACTGTGTTTGAATCCCACTTCTGTCACTTACTGAGTGACCTTTGATAAGTGACATTGGTTTTTCTGGCCCTCAGTGTCCTTGGCTATGTAATGGGGACAATCATAGCCACTACCTCATAGGATCATTATGTGGATAAAAGGTAACACTGAATGTCAAGCGTGTAGATCAACTGAACCAGGTGAAGGTAGGAACTGTGAGACAGGGAAGTATCTTCTTCCTAAGGTGACCCTGAAGCACTGATTACATTACTTTGGGGTGGATTTTCCTCCACATGCACCCATAGTATAAACTATTTTACCAATGGGAAGGCAGGCCTAGGGGAGGGGAGAGGGCACAAGTGGGTTTCAGCAGGCCATCAGCAGATTCTCCCATGACACCCCTATGGGCAAGGTGTTCACTGGTGCTGGATGAGTCATAATCACAACTGTAAGCAAGAGCTCGCCTGAGTCTCTCATGCACTCAAAATAGAATAGTAGAGACACAGATGACGTGCAAATCCCGGAAGCTTTTTGTAGCAGATGATGATGACCCCCCTCCCTCCCCCATCTCTTCAGCCTAGCTATGGGACAGGGCTGTTTGCAGCATGCCACTATTTTCCACCTGGGACACCTGCAACTTCTCTGCTGGAGGGAGGGCTTTCTGCAGCACTTGGGAGAGTGTGGAGGAGTTGACATCCCCAGGGTAACTTTCAACTGATGGGGGAGGGGAATTGGTGGGCAAATGCCCCAACTCTTTGACAGGACAGTTCTGAGGAGTGTCCCCACAGTTTCCCAGTGGTCCTCTGCAGGATAGAGCTCCAGTTGCCTTAAGGGCCAACTGCTCTTTAATGTGGCATTTCATTGACTTCTCTCCCTTTTCTCCCTTTCCCTATTTCCACCTCCCCAATAAACTACCTGAATCCAAGTCCTTGTCTCTGGGTCTGCTTTTGGGGGGACTGAAATGAAAACACTTTTTCTGTTCTTCTACAGTTCACACAAGATTCAGGTGTGGGGAAACAAGAGTGTGAGAAAAACTCATTACAAAAGAAATGTAATCCCCCTACCTGACACCTGTTTTCAAAGTACTTTCTTTCACCTACATCCTCGTTATTCAAAGCAGGACAGGCAGCAAGGACATCACCTGGGAGCTTGTGAGAAATGCAGACCCACTCCAGGCTGGCTGGCTCCAAATCTGCATTTTAATGCGATCCCCAGGTGCTTCTTGGCTGTTATACTTTGAGAAGCCCTGCCCTGTGCTACCTTACCCTCTGGGCCCTCATGAAGCTCCTGTGAGAAAGAATGGCTATTTGTAGTGGGTTGAATAGCGTTTTCCCCCAAATTCAAGTCCACCACAAACTTCGCATAGTGACCTTATTGGGACATAAGCTCATTGCAGATGTAATTAGTTAAGTAAGATGAGGTCATCCTGGAGTAGGGTGGGCCCTCAATTCAATGATCCGTGTCCTTACAAGAACACAGAGAGAGACGTGCACAGAAAAGAAAGTCACATGACAGAGATTGGAGTGATGCTGCATGAACCAAAGAACACCAGGAGTCACCAGGAGCTGGAGGGGGCAAGGAAGGATTCTCTCTGAGAGCCTTTGGAGGGAGAATTTTCCCGCTGATACCTTTATTTTGGACTTGTAGCCTTCAAGAATGGAGCAAATACATTTCTTTTCTTTTTTTCTTTCTTTTATTTTGTTTTTCTTTATTTTTCTTTAAGTTCCGGGATACAAGTGCAGATCGTGTAGGTTTATTACACAGGGATACGTGCAAATACATTTCTGTTGTTTTAAGCCACCCAGTTGGTGGTACTTTCTTATGGCAACCCTAGGAAACTACTATCATTCCCAATTTCACAGCCTTGTAAGAACTTGGCCTGGGCACAGTTTGAATTGCTGATTAAACACCCCCCCTCCGCTGCCCCCTGAGATGGATACCGGGCCTCAGGGGCTCTCCAGTAGCACTTCCAAGAGCCTTGCTCCTGGCCTTTGTCCTACACCATATTGTTGCCCAGGATTTGGAAGCAGGCACAGGGACGTGCACTGCTCAGTTTTGTAGATGACATGAGGCCAGGAGGGTTGGTTAATAGGATGGCTGGCTGAATAGGGACATGGAAAGATTGGGACAGGTTACAACAATGGCCCAAGCAAATGATGGGACCCCACAGGAATGAGAGTAAAGCTGAAACTTAGGTTACAAAAAGCAATCATACAGAAACGGGATGACTGGAAGCTTGGCAGATGTCCTGATTGCAGCAAGTGGGTGGGTAGGTGTAAGTGACCTCCAGCTCTGTTGCAGCTGAGAGTACGATGAAGTTGGTAATAAAGGAAGGCAGCCTTAAGCAGCATGAATAGAAGTGGTATGTCCCCAGTAGGTGGGGACAGCACTGTCAGTTTCTACTTTTTGTTGTTCATACCACCCCTGGAGCACTGGGCCAAAGTAGGGGTACCACTTTACAGAAAGGACGCTTCAAACTAGGGAGTGCTTGGGGAGGTGATCAGAATGGTGAGGATTCAGAAATAAAATAATGATAATAGCTACCATTTATTAAGTGCTTCCTTTGTGCCAGCGACTGGGCTAAGGGAGGTGAGTAAGACACTGTCCCTGCCTTTGGGAAGCTTACACGCCTGGTAGCAAAGGAAGGCAATAAGCCCCGAGGCATATCAACACATGGATTTATTTTAAAACCTACAAGGGCTACAGAGGAGGACAGGGAGCTATTACCCAGAGAACCTGACCCAGATGGGTTCCTCAAGCCTTCCTTGAGGAAGCAGCGTTTTCATCTTTGAGCTAGTTTATGAAAGCAGATTAGGTGCTACTTAGGGGATCATGGCATCTTTTAAACAAAGAGAACAGCAGGTTCAAAGGCCCTGGGGCACATTTGAGGTATAGGGAGACGAGTTGTATTAAGGGATGCGACTTAGTTTGACTAAGGTCCTGGGAACATTGCTTTGGCTGTGCTGTGAGGGATGAATTGGGGAGATGCAAGGGTGGGTGCAGGGAAACCAGTCAGGAGGGAGTGGCAGCCATCTGTACTAGTTTTCTATTGCTGCTACAACACATTGCCTCACATTTAGTGGTTTAAAACAATACAAATGATCCAGGCACAGTGGCTCATGCCTGTAATCCCAGAGCTTTGGAAGGCTGAGGCAGGAGGATCACTTGAACCCAGGAGTTCATGACCAGTCTGGGCAATATAGCAAGGACCTCATCTCCACAAAAGAATTTTTTTTTTTTTTTTTGAGACAGAGTCTCGCTCTGTCACCCAGACTGGAGTGCAGTTGCCTGATCTCAGATTACTGCAACCTCCACCTCCTGGGTTCAAGCAATTCTCCTGCCTCAGCCTCCTCAGCAGTGGGGACTATAGGCATGCACCACCGGGCGCAGCTAATTTTTTATTTTTCAATAGAGACAGGGTTTTGCTATGTTGGCCAGACTGATCTTGAACTCCTGGGCTCAAGTGATCCGCCCGCCTCGGCCTTCCAAAGTGCTGCAATTACAGCCGTGAGCCACTCAAAACAATTTAAAAACAATTAGCCAGGGGTGGTGGTGTGTGCTTGTGGTCCTAGCTACCTGGGAGGCTGAGGTGGAAAGATGACTTGAGGCCAGGAGTTTGTGACAAGTCTGGGCCACACAGGAAGACCCTGTCTCTACAAAAACAAGAACAAAACTAAACAATCCCCCCAAAGACCCCACAAACAAACCAAACCCCAAATGTATTCTCTTACAGTTCTGTAGGCCAGAAGTCCAACAGGAGTCCCACTGGGCTAAAATCAAGGGGCAGCAAGGCTGTGTTCCTCCTAGAGGCTCGAAAGGAGGATCTGTTTCCCTGCCTTGTTCAGCTTCGAGAGGCTGCCTGCGTGCTTTGCCTCAGGATGCCTTTCCATCTTCAAACCCAGCAATGGCTGGTGGAGTCTTTCTTACATTGCTGCATTCTGAGTCTGACTTTCCTGCCTCTGTCTTTCACTTATAGGGACCCTTGTGATGATATTGGGCCTCTCCGGATAATCCAAGATCATTCCCCAATCTCCCTATTTTATTTTATTTTGAGTTGGAGTTTCGCTCTGTTGCCCAGGCTGGAGTGCAATGGTGCGATCTTGGCTCACTTCAACCTCCGCCTCCTGGATTCAAGCGATTCTCTTGCCTCAGCATCACAAGTAGCTGGGATTACAGGTGCGTGCCACCACACCTGGCTAATTTTTTGTATTTTTAGTAGAGACAGGGTTTTGCCATGTTGTCCAGGTTGGTCTCTAACTCCTGGCCTCAGGTGATCCACCTGCCTTGGCCTCCCAAAGTGCTGGGATTATAGGCATGAGCCACCATGCCCAGCTGATCTCCCTATTTTAAAGTCAGCTGATTAGCAGTCTTAATTCCATCTTGCCACTGTAACAAAATATATTCACAGGTTGTGGGGATTAAGATGTGCAGATATTGGGGAGTCCGTTATCCTGCCTAGCACACATTCTGATTTACACAAGTTACCTCATTTAATGCCCATGCCCTCTCCCTCCCCAGGAGGCTGGTACTACTAATTCCCTTTCTACAGATAGGACACTGAGGACTGCACTAGTGACCTGCCTAAGGTCACACAGTGGGAAGTGGCAAAGTCCACAGTCAGACTCCAGGCTGCCTGACTCCTGATCCTGTGATTCTAACCACCACCAGACCCTGCAACTCCATTTCTTAGGAGGACAATGGGAAAGGCCAGGGAATGATGTTTGCCCTAGGGAGCTGAGCTGCTAGCTGACTTCTAGTGTACGGTGGGCTGGCTGACTGTTGGCATCACACAGGGGGTTAAGTTCTGTGTGACTCCAGAAGGCAAAACCAGGTCAAAACTTACAAGGAGGTAAATTCCCAGTTTTAGAGACTTAGAATGTTAGAGCGAGAAGGGATCTCAGAGATCATCTTTTCTTATAAGGAAACTAAGGTCCAGAGACAGGAAGTAATCTACCCAAGGCCACACAGCTAGCTAGTAGCCTAATAAATAACTTTATTTTTTCTTTTCTTGTCTTTTTTTTTTTTTTTTTTTTTTTTTTGAGACAGGGTCTCATTCTGTTGCCCAGGCTGGAGTGCAGTGGTGTGATTTTGGCTCACTGCAACCTCCACCTCCCGGGTTCAATCGATTCTCGTGCCTCAGCACCCCCAGTAGCTGGAATTACAGGCATGCACCAACACGTCCGGCTAATTTTTGTATTTTTAGTAGAGGAGGCGTTTTGCCATGTTGGGCAGGCTGGTTTTGAACCCCTGACCTCAAATGATCCACCCGCCTAGGCCTCCCAAAGAGCTGGGATTACAGGCCTAATCAAGAACTTTCTATTACAGTTCTCCTGACAATGGTATGGGCTGCAATATTAAGTGATGGGCTCCTCATCGCTGGAGGTGGCTGAGCATCTAACGGGGAACTCCTACTGGGCACAGGCGTCACTGGTCATCGTGAAGTGTGTTGCATGTAATTTTGAAATAAACGACAAAGCACACAAGCTTGTAAATGATTTCTTCATCTTAATAAATGAGAGCAGTTCTGGCCTGAGATTTTCAAAGTCAGGTTTATGAAGGCATAATTTCACCCTTTGATGTGTGCAAGTTCAATGAGATTTAACAAAGGTACACAGTCATGTAACCACTACCACATTCAAGATATGAAACACTTCCATCACCTCCAAATATTCAAAAGCTTTCTGTACCCCTTTTAGTAAACTTTTATTTTCAAAGAACTACTCACAAGAAGTTGCAAAAATAATATAGAGAGGTCCCATGTCCTCTTCAGGCAACTTTCTCCGCTGGTAACATCTTATATAATTATAGTACGATGTCAAGACCAGGGACATAACATCAGTACAATGCCATTAAGTGAACTTCAGACCTGATTCTGATTTCTTGAGCTTTTTCATGCACCCACTTGTGTGTGCGTGTTTGTGTGCACAGTTTTATGCAGTTTCATTGTGTGTATAGTTTTGCATAACTACCACCATCAATAGACTCCCTCGTGCTACTCCTTCCCACCCATGCCCACCCCTTCCCTACAAGCCATCCCTAACCTCTGGCAACCACTAATCTGCTTCTGTGCCCCTTTTCATATGCTTTACTGTGAAAGTGCATTTTAATTAGAAAATAAATTGATGAATCAACTCGCGTTGGCAAAATCCAAAGTATTTAGGTTTTGGAAAGAACTCCTTAAGACACGTTTCTCGTTTTAGTCCCTTTACTGGGGGCAAACACTGTTAGAGTTTGGGGTATCCTACACTTTTGTCCTTGCAGTTGCATACCGTGCATACATTACATGTATATGTACAGTACCTATAGAAATATTATTGTGTACGTTTTGCATACCGTGCATACATTACATGTATATGTACAGTACCTATAGAAATATGTAGTTGTGTACGTTTTATCATACATATTGTATCATACATATTGTCCCACAGGTTGTTTTTTGTTTTTTGAAATGGAGTCTTACTCTGTCGCTCAGGCTGGAGTGCAGTGGTGTGATCTCGGCTCACTGCAACCTCCGCCTCTCGGGTTCAAGAGATTCTCCTGCCTCAGCCTCCCCGAGTAGCTGGGACTACAGGCACACGCCACCATGCCTGGCTAATTTTTGTATTTTTACTAGAGACAGGATCTTGCCATGTTGGTCAGGCTGGTCTCGAACTCCTGACCTCAGGTGATCTGCCTGCCTCGGCCTCCCAAAGTGCTGGGATTATAGACGTGAGCCACTGCGCCTGGCCCCACAGCTTTTTTTTTTTTTTTTTTTTCACTTAACAACATGCTTTTCACCACAAAAAATTGATAAGTACGTGAGGTGCTAGATATGCTAATTAACTTTATTTAATCATTGTACGATGTATACATATAGCGGTTCCAAGACTGCTTGCAGGTACTAAAATCTAAGGATGCTCAAGTCCCTGATATAAAATGGCATGGTATTCGCATATAAACTATGCACATCCTCCCTTATATTTCAAATCATCTCTAGGTTATGTATAACACCTAATACAATGTAATTGGCATGTAAATAGTTATTATATTGTTCAGGGAATCATGACAAGAAAAAAGTCTGTACATGTTCAGTACAGACACAACATCCATTATTTTTTTCCAAATATTTTTCATGCGAGCTTGGTTGAATCCTTGGATGTAGAACCCATGAATAAGTAGGGCTAGCTGTACATCAAAACATCACATTGTACTCCATAGACAAATACAATTATTATTTGTCGATTAAAATAAACTAAAAATAGGTCTTGGATAACTTTATCCACACATTTATGCCTCATACATAAAAAAGTATCTGCATAGCATCCTGTAATATGGCTGTCCCATAACTGATTGAATCAATCCCCTGGTGGGAGACGTTTAGGTTGTTCTGAGTTTTTCCCTATTACAAATAGTGCCGCAGTGACCAGTCTTTGTGCACATGTGCAAGTTCTTCTCAGAAGCCGCAAGAAGTGATATGCTTTCCAGAGTGGGAGGAAGGGGGATGAAGGTTCAGCTGATGGAGAATTGCCCCAAACTCTGACGTGGCCATGTGAACGTCATCTGGGACACATTCATTCTGGAGGCCGACAGCTGATGGGCTTGAGGTTTTTGGCAGTGCCTTCGAGCTCTGCGCGTCTGGGATTCTCTGACTTAGCCAAGGTCACTTCACACGTCCAGATTTGCCTCTCTGGTCTGCTAAATTCTGGGCCCACACTCTGCCTCGGCCAACCTTTAAGTCCCAAGAGGTGAAGGTGCCAACGGGAGCCCCCTATATTTCAAGGAAAGCATGTATTGTTTTGATGACAGCTATTCTGACTTAATGCTTCCCAGCCCTGGAGAGACCACATGCCACCCTTGCACAATAGAAATGATAGGGGCCAAGAAATAATCAAGCTCCTCTCCAGAAGCAGGGGTGGTGATAAGTTCACTTTCTTCAATGGAAACTAAGGCCCAGAGAAGGGAAGGAATCCACCTGAGGCTACACAGCCAATTAGTAGCCTAATAAAGAACATTCTAATGGGGGTGGGGGAGTGGGTGTTGGAGCAGAGTAGGGTGGAATTGTTAGTTCTGTGCCTAACTGTTTGCTCAGCCTCACCAAATCTGCCGGGGTAAGCCCTTCAGCAACTGGGGAATGGCCACATTGCCAAACCCAGCCTGCCTGAGTCCTACTGTATGTGTATAGGGAAAGGCTGTTGGCCCATCCCAGTTCTATAATCATGCGCCCACGGAATCACCCACTACCTTGGAGCCTACATGCTGGAGAGGAAGGAAGTGGTGGCTGAGAGAAGAAACAAATACAGTACAAGAATTATTAGCATTTTCTACTCTTGAGAGGTTCTTCCTGTCTCTCTTTTTTTTTAGACGGAGTCCTGCTCTGTCTCACAGACTGGAGTGCAATGGTGCAATCTCTGCTCACTGCCATCTCTGCCTCCTGGGTTCAAGTGATTCTCCTGCCTCAGCCTCCCAAGTAGCTGGGATTACAGGCACCTGCCACCGCGCCCAGCTAATTTTTGTATTTTTTTGTAGGGACGAGTTTCTCCATTTTGGCCAGGTTGGTCTCGAACTCCTGACCTCAGGTGATCCACCCGCCTCGGCCTCCCAAAGTGCTGGGATTACAGGTGTGAGTCACCACACCCGGCCCTGTCTCTCTTCTTATCTGCTCACCACACAGATAGGAAGGGCAAGCTCTAGGTTTCATACGGCAGAGGTAGGGAAACTGAGGTCCACTGGAGATTGGGGGGTTTGTCTCAGATCATGAAGGCATCAAATTAGCCAGAGAGCTGGTTCGGGGACTCTGGCTTCCTGATTCCCAGCCAAAGGCCCTTGCCAAGACATTTTACTGACACCTCTCATCTGACTGCCAAGGCCTTCTGCACAGAGCTTCATCTGCCCACGTGCCTACCTTGGAAGAGACATTGCACTATGAACATAGCTCTGTCCTAGCATTTATGGCCAGAAGCTATGTCATCCTGAGGTTCTGAGACCCTGGAAGAATGAGGAGGATGTTTCAGAATCTAGATGTTTCATTTGGCCAGGCATTAGGGCCCAGATGTGGAAACCTACCCATTGGTCAGACTGGCCCTGACCAAATGTGGAGCAACTCTTTGGCCTATCAAACATATCTGCTTGCTATGAATAAGGGAAAACTACCACTTGTTGTGCTTATGGAAGTCTTTAGGGAAACTTTAAGAAGTGAGACTCCAATTGAGGCCCAAAGGCACTGGAGAGGAGAGAAGGGCACCCAGAGTAAGGGACCAGCTGACAGCTGCAAGCAAAAAAGCAAAAGGCTTGTCTGAGGTTCAACTGAGGGAACAGCAGGAAGTAGGATTGGTGTCGCAGGGAGTATTTTCCCACAATGGCTGTGACAGTATCATCTGTCCCGCATGAGCGTATTACGGTATGACTTTGACACTCCCCCATTGAGACGTAGGGCCTATGTTCCTTCTCCCTGAAGCTGGGCAGCTTTGTGACTATGGCAGAAGTGAAGCTAGATGACTTTCAAGGCGAGGTCGTAGAAGAGGATACGGCTTCCACCTTCCTTGCTGGAATAATTGCACTTGGAGCCACAAGCCACCCTGTGATTGGTCTGACTGCTGCCATGTGCGAGGAAGACTGCTACCATGCTGCGAGGAAGCCCAAACCGACTCGCATGGAGAGATCATGTGAACATCTCTGAGACTACATGAAGTGAGAGCTGTCTGGCCTGTCCCCAGCTGCTCCAGCCCCATTCTCCCCAACCCACACTGTTTCAGCTCCAGCCACTCCTTGATTACAACCTGATGAGGGACCCAGAGCCAGGACCACCACCTGAGCCCTTCCTGAGCTCCTGACCCACAGAAACCACGAGAGGTAATAACATGATTGCTGATGTCTTAAGCCACCAAGGTTTGGGGTGATTTGTACACCACACCATTCATAGCTTCTATAAATCAATAGACAGTTAACATCACAGTAGCCATTATTTGAGTCCAAAACTCTCACCACCTCTCCAAAACCAATGGGGGCATTCAAAGGTTCCTTTAGCCCCCTGTCTTCTCTAGGCAATCCTTTATAGACTAAACATTCAGCATCACAGAATATGCCCATGAAACTCCAATAAGGGCTGGGCATGGTGGCTCACACCTGTAATCCCACCACTTTGGCAGGCCAAGGTGGGAGGACCACCTGAGGCCAACATGGTGAAATGGAGGAGAATCACTTGAACCTGGGAGGTGGAGGTTGCAGTGAGCCGAGATCACGCTACTGCACTCCAGCCTGGGCAACAAAGCAAGACTCTGCCTCCAAAGAAAAAAAAAAAAAGCACGGGTGAAGACAGAGCTGGGAAATCCTCCTTCCTCTTTCTCAGCTGAATGGAAGGTGAACACAGAGGAGACGAATAGCCCCCAGGGAGATACCTGACAGAAGGAGGGGAAGTGGGAGTTTGGGTAAGTCAAGCAGACAGTCTACTGATCACATTGAGAGCTAAAAGCTGCAAGGATACCAAAGAGGCCCCTCCTGGTTAGAGAAAGGGTTCTTCTGGCACTTCCCACTTCAGATCCATCTATCTCCTTCTGCCTAAAGAACCATCTACTTATGCAATCTCTCCATTGTGTCTTTCCAGTGGAATATTTAATGCTTTCACCTGCGGAACAAACCCACAAGGCCTACCATTTTGATCAAATGTACGTGGGATTAGGCTCTAGCCTTGTGTCCATTGCTCAGATGTCAGAGGCCTCAGAGCATTAATCACCACAGGTAGCCAACCCTGGGGGGAAGAGGCAGGTCAAATACTCTCAGTGATTGGACCCTTTATGGGTCTGCCCATGACACCTGACCTGAGTCCTGTTCTAGAACCATTAGCTGTGGAGAATTTTGGTTATATGATGCTCTTACTGCAATGCAACCTCCAGGCTGCCATTCCTGTAAGGGAGAGGTAGCCCTAGCACTTGGCTTGGGATGGTCTCTTCGGGAAACAATGGGCAGGCTGGTGCCAGTGGGGATGGGCTAGGTTTGCTTCTTAGCAACAAAGAGAGCATTTGAATGGAAAAGAAGCTTGGGAGGCCCTCTGGGACTGTCTCAGTTGGTTATTTCTCTCTGCTTCTAGATAACTTCAGGCAGCTTGGGGATCTGGATTCTCTTTGCCTGTAGTCTGTGGCTAACACTTTCTCCAGTGTGAAGGGAGGCTGAGTTTCTGCAGCCCTCTCCACTGGAGGAGCTGGCCTTTTCCACACCAACCCTGGCAAAGGTTCATAAGCTATTCAGGGAGTTGCAAAAACTGGGAGGCCACAGCCGGGGAGGAGTAGGAAGGAGAGTGCTGGGAGAGAAGAGCTGCATGAAACGGGCTCTGCTGCCTGGCAGGGCTGAATACTGTCTTCTCTGGAGGGAGGTCAAGGGCACAGCTGAAGCCTATTTGCATCCCCCTCCCTCCTACATCCCTGTGATAATAGCTCCTAACACTGATTGAGCCCTTAATATGAGCCAGGCACTGTTCTCAGCCTTTTTCATGGATTATCTCACTTAATCCTTCACAACAACCCTATGAGGTAGGTCTATTATTATCCCTATTTTAGAGATTAAATAATAATAATTTCTAAACCCCCCTGAGGCACATAGAGGTTAAGTAAGCTACTAAGTGGCTGAGTCAGGATTATGAACCCAGACAGTTTGGCTCAAAGGAGCAACACCTACCCACTAGGCATTACTGCCTCTTACATATAGCTGAGCTACATTGTTCCACCCTGTGGGGTTGCCCTCTGGAATGTCTATCCGAGGCTTGCTTTCTTGGGGCCTATCTCATATTTTGAATATTGTAACAGCCACCAATTTACTGAGTGCTTACTATGCACCAGGGACTGTACTAAGCTCCTTGGGTGATTTACATGGTTTATTTAGTATAATCCTTACAATCACCCTATGGAATAAGTATTGTTACTATCTCCATTTTTCAGGTGAGGAAACTGAGGCACTGAACGGTTTAATACCTTGTTCAAGGTTAAACTAGTAAGCAGAGACAGGATTTAAATTTGAACCAAGATCTATCTCATTCTGAAGCTATAAGAATTTCATTCATTCATTCATTCATTCATTCATTCATTCATTCAAACAACCAACCCAAATTTTAGGCTGACTGCTATATGCCAGGCACTGTGCTCGGCCTAGGTGGGTATACATAATGATAATATTTCGGACTCTATATCTTTAGATTAGACTGCTCTTCAGAACTGCAGACTCATAAATCCAACTGTCTACTTGACACTACTATGTGGAGGTTTAGCAGGTATCTCAAACTACATGTTCAAAACAACTCAACGTTTCTTCCAAATTCACTCCCCCAATGCCTTCCTCAGTTCTGTTACGGTCTGAATGTTAGTCCCCCTTCTCCTCCCAAAATTCACATGTTGAAACCTAACCCCCAGTGCAGTGGTATTAAGAGGTGGGGACTTTAGGAGACAGCCCTGGTGAAGGGGATTAGTGCCCATGCAGAAGAGGCCTCCGGGGGCTTGTTTCCCCTTCTGCCATGTGAAGACACAGCAAGAAGGTGCCATCTATGAAGTAGAGGGTGAGCCCTCATCAGATACTAAATCTGCTGGTGCCTTGATCTTTGACTCACATTGTAGAACTATAAGAAAGAAGTTCTGTTGTTTATGAGCCACCAAGTCTAAGGTATTTTGATGTAGCTACCCGAACAGACACCATCCATGCAGTTGTGCAAGCCCCCACATAGAAGCCATCTTTGATTCCTCTCTTTCCCTCATCCATGACATCTAAACTATTAGGCTATCTGGTTGACTTCATCACCAAACATATCCTAAATCTTTCACTTTTCTCCAACCTCCCTCTCCCCACCAATCCATTCTCCATAAGGAAGTCAGCATGATCTTAAAACACCAATCAGATAATTTCCTTCTCCTGCTTGAAACACTCCAGTGGATTCCCATATGCTCATGACCTAGAAGGCCCTGCCTGATCTGGCCTCTGCATTTCTACCTTGACCTCCTGCCATGTTCCCATCCCTTCCTATGCATCTTCTTCCTGTTCCTCTAACAGGCCAAACTCATGACCACCTTTGAGCCTTTACTCCCATACCTCCTGCCTGGAATGCTCTCCCTCTGAGATGGTTCCTTCTTATGATCCAGATCTCAATTTAAATGTCACCTCTTCACAGAGACCTTCCCCACCTCTTTATAAAATAGCTACTCTCTTTTCTCTGCATGACTCTTATTACTAAAGAGTTTTTTGGCATGCCTATAATCCCAGCACTTTGGGAGGCTGAGGCAGGAGGATCATTTGAGCCCAGTTTGAGACCAGACTGAGCAACATAGTAAGACCCCGTCTCTATACACACACACACACACACACACACACACACACACACGCACACAGCTACAGCTAGGTGTGGTGGCATGTGCCTAAGAGGCTTGGGTGGGAGAATAACTTGAGCCCAGTGAGTTATGATCACGCTACTGTACTCCAGCATGGGTGACAGAGTGAGACCCTGTCTCTTAAAAAAAAAAAAAAAAAAAAAAAAAAAAGCTTTTGAAATTTTCCGACCTACCTGTCTTTCCCATCCACTAGAATAAAAGCTCCAGGAGAGCAAGGAGCTGACTTCTCTTATTCATCGTTTTATGCTCAGGATCTAACATAGTACCTGGCATATTGCAGGTGCTCAGTAAGTAAAGGGCTCATAGTCCAGTAGCAATGGTTGGTGGATACAGCAAGAATGGTGGACAGAGAGCACTGTATGGTCCTTGGGGATATGGCAAAGGAACAACAGTCTGGAGGAAATAGAAGGGAGTAGAGAACATGCTGGCCCCACTCCGAGCCTGGGGCTGATGGAGGGAGGAGGCATGTAACCTCCAGAAAGGTCTATGGTCCAGTTTCAGCTCTGCCACTCACTAGTCAAGTCACTCAACTTTTCTGAGCTGTCGTTTCCTCATTTGAAAATGAGAATACTAATACTATCATGCAACAGCATTGTTGTGGGGACTCTGTTCAGTCCCTCCAATGGCTTCCCATCACCCTCTGGGTAAGAGCCAAGGCCACCATAAGATCTCCAAGGTCCTGTGCAATCTGGCACCCCCCACCTCTCATTTCCTCTCTGCTCTCTTAGTTACCGCTCCTCCTTTCACCCACCCTTCTCCAGCCCCACCAGCCTCCTCCACATGCCTCAAACAGCTAAGCACATTCCTGCCTCAGGGTCCGTGCCTAGCTATTTTCTCTGCCTAGGATGCTCTTCCTTCAAATATTTGCAAAGGTTCAGTAGCATCATTCATGCCTAGTCTGAAATGTCCACCTCCTCCGGGAGACCTTCCCTGGTCAACTAATCGGACATTGCATTCATCTCTCTGGGCATTCCTTCTCCTCCTTCTCTGCTTTGTTTTTCTCCATAGCACTTATCCTATTTTGGCACACTCACTTGCTTACTTATTTTGTATATCATCTGTCTTCCCCCACTAGAATGTAAGCTTCATGTGATCTGGGAGTTTGTCTTAGTCACTGCTCTACCTACAGCTTCTAGAACAGTGGCACATAGTAGGCACTCAGTAAATCTCTGCTGAATGAATGAATGAGTGAATGAAGTGTCAACATGGTGTCTGACATGTAAAAAGTGTTTGGTAAATGGGAGTTATTATTACTGATAACCATCTCTTTGTGGAGTAACTTCCTGTGCCTAGGACTTAGCACAGAGCCTTGTACTTAGCAAACCTTCAGTTGACATGAGCTGAAAGAGGAACCCTACTTGAAGTGGAAAGTACTACCTGCTGCAAGATAAGCTCAAACAACCCAGGCTCTAAGAGTGCAGTGGAGGGAAAGCCAGGCCTCAGCCTGTTTCTAAAAACCAAATCACTAACCATGCTCCTGGAAAAGAGTCCTCCAGCAAGGAGACTTGAGATAAAGGGTACTATGATCTGAGTTTTTGTGTCCCCCCAAATTCATATGTTGATATCCTAACCCCTAACATGATGATGTTAGGAGGTTGGGCCTTTGGGAGGTGATTAGGTCATGGGGGCAGAGCCCTCATGAATGGTATTAGCAACCTTATAAAAGAGGTCCAAGAGAGCTCCCTTGGCCCTTCCAACTTGTGAGGATACAGCTAGGAAGTTGCCATCTATGAAGGAACTGGGCCCTTGTTGGACACCAAATCTACTGGTACCTTGATCTTCGACTTCCCAGCCTCCAGAACTGTAAGAAATATATTTCTATTGTTTATAAGCCACCCAGTCTGTAGGCTTTTGTTATAGCAGCCCCAATTGACTAAGATAAAGGGAAAGTCTACAAAGTAACACCAGGAAGCTATGTGGATCTTTAACTTGGGATCCCTTTCCTTCTAAGTGGTCTGTGGCTGGAATTCAGAGGACTCATGAACTTAGATGGGGGAAAATTGCATCTTTGTTTCTGCTATCTTTAAACTACATTTTAGCATTTCCTTCAATCATGAATGCAGGTGATAAACCACCATAGTATTACAGGACCTGTGACTTGGCCACCAGCAGAAATTACACACATTTTCATATCACATTAGAATGAAGCAGATCTCTTGAATAGCAATATGTTCATCATTGCTTTGAAATTGTGATAGTTATAAGACTCACAGCTAGATTTTGTTATATAATATGCTAATAATGAAGCATAGATATCACAAATTTTTAAAAATATGTTGGAGACCGGGTACAGTGGCTCATGCCTACAATCCCAGCACTTTGGGAGGCCTAGGTGAGAGGATCACTTGAGCCCAGGAGTTTGAGGCTGCAGTGAGCTATGATTGTGCCACTGCAGTCCAGCCTGGGAGACACAGTGGGACCACATCTCAAAAAAAAAAAAAGTTGATAGCTGTATTTCACTATACTTGGTTTCCATTTAAATCATTTATATTTTTATGCAGCCATAAAAAAAAAGGATGAGTTCATGTCCTTTGTAGGGACATGGATGAAGCTGGAAACCATCATTCTCAGCAAACTATCGCAAGGACAGAAAACCAAACACCGCATGTTCTCACTCATAGGTGGGAATTGAACAGTGAGAACACTTGGACACAGGGTGGTGAACATCACACACTGGGACCAGTCATGGGGTGGGGATGGGGGGAGGGATAGCATTAGGAGATATACCTGATGTAAATGACCAGTTAATGGGTGCAGCACACCAACATGGCACATGTATACATACGTGGCAAACCTGCACATTGTGCACATGTACTTTAGAACTTAAAGTATAATAATAATAAAAATTAAAGAAATAATCAAAAAAATCCTTTGTATTTTATGCATCTAAAAATATTATTCTGAAAAGGGGACCAAAGGCTTCAACAGATTGCTAAAGGGTCCATGACACAAAAGAGGGCCAAGAGTGTGTCTGGTTTAAATTGGTCACAACTCTCCTAGAATAGATGACATCTTCTAAGAAGAGCCTAAGTCTGCCAGTGCAGACCCTTTCCAGTCATTCCTGGGTGGGGACCCTCCGACCCCCAACAATCTTACTCTCCGTCACAATATGTGTCTATTAATTAGTTTCTCAAATGGCAAAAGGCCAAGTGTAGGATCAGGATGGGCAGTGGAGTCTCAAACTCCTTCCCAGACACCCTGTACCAGCCAATTAGATTGTTCACTGTTGGCTGGGAGTGCTGTACACATCCCACCTCCTTTGCTTTATCTCTGCTATTTCCTCTGGCTGGAATATGGGCCCAGCTTCAACCCTAGCCCCAAGTCCATGCTACTCAAACATCAGATCTAAGGTCATTAACTGTAAATGACCAGGGACACCTACCCTTCCAACAGTCTAGGCTAATATCACATTCTTATGCTCCAAGACCCAGTATTCTGGAACTTTATCTGAACACTTGCTCAAACACTTGAGCTGACCCACAGCTGCTTCTTTAAGGAACATGTTGCCTCTGGCCCCCAGGCACTTTAGTAGCTTGAGGTGGGCTGTGGCCTGTCCAGGCAAGAATGGAAGGCAGATATGCCCACTTTCAAAACAAAATAGAGGTTCTTCTTCCTATGTCACCCAGAACACCCAGATCTGAATTTTAATCCACAGCACACAACTTTAATACCCTCTGCACACTCGCAGAAGAGCTCAGCCTCCCCTCCTCTTATCCAGGATCTGTTGGGAGCATGGCAGCCTCTGCCAATCTTTGATATTGAATTGACAAACAGCAGACTCTAGGCTAGATAATGAAGTGAGGAAAGTAGAGGGCTGGTAAAGTGGGAAGAATTAGAAGGGTCAGTGGGCTGGCCATCCTAATGAAGTTGAAGAACAGTTCTCATGGGAATAATTACACAAGAAAACTGGAAGATGAGAAGGCAGCAGAGCGGGGAGGCTTGAAAGAGGGATTTTTAAAGTGGCACAGCTGAAAGCAATGTCAAGGCCCAAGGTGTGACTGTGCCAGAGTATAGCTTGAGGAGGAGTACAGGAGGCAAAGATGAGCAAGTCAAAGAATAGAGAGAACACGACATTGGAAGGGATGTCCGCATGAGTGTAGAAGTCATCCATGAGAATAGCAGGGTTTCTGGAAGAGAAGAAAACCATGAACTGTTTTACCAAAAGTCTTTAATGAATGAGATTTAAAAAATGACAGTGATTAGGAAGCAGAAAGGTTAGCATTGCCCAATAGTGGAGCAAGCCAGTAAATGGATGGAAGAGCAAGCCAGTAAATGATAGAGTTCTTCAAACCCTGAGTTGTTTTTTTGTTTGTTTTTGCCATTCTACAAGCTTTATCCAGGTGATCGATTCATACCCCCATCCTCATGACTCCCAAGTTTACATCTGTAGCTCAGATCTCTCCTCTAAGTTTCAGACAGCTTATCTAACTGCATACTTGACAGCTTCACTTGGACCAAACATATGACCTTCCTTCCAAATACTGTCCTTTTCCAGGCCTCTTTTTCTCTGCAGTGCCCCTATTCATTCAGTTGCCTAAGTCTGAAACTTAGCAGTTATCCTTAACAGTTCCCCTCTCTCACATTTTCCCATGTCAAATCTATTATCAAGTCCTGTTGATTTCACCTCTTCAGTAACCCTTGAGTTCTTCTGCTCCTCCCTACCACCAACCTGGCCTACACCACCATTTCTCACCTGGTTTATTGCAAGAGCTTCTGCACACAGCCACTTGGCCCCCCTCCAATCTGTTCACTCTGCAGCCAGACTGATCCTTTTAAAATGCAAATCTGATCATGTCACCTGCCTGCTTAAACATGTCACCACCTTCCCATGTCTGTCTCACTCACTGCTGAATCCTTAGTAGCTAGCACAGTGCCCAACACAATGGCTCAAAAAATATTTGAAGATTGAATGAATGTGAGGTAAGATGAATTGTTTGAAGCCCGATGGACCAATTATGTTCTTTGATCACAAACTGAATTCCTAATCTCGATCATAAACTGGACCCTACAGTTGGGCCCAGTATGAAATCAATAGGCCTGGCTACAGCCAAAGTCTTTCCTCATAGCTGCTTATACCAGTAGCTCTCAATCTTGCTGCCCATTATAGTCACCCAAAAAGCTTAATTAAAAAAAAAAAAAAAAAAAAAAAAA
>NW_016815391.1:207414-214370 GCF_001698545.2 Rhinopithecus bieti
AAAAAAAAAAAAAAAAAAAAAAAAAAAGCCTAGATCAGGCATGGTGACTGCCTCACACTTGTAATCCCAGAACTTTGGGAGGTTGAGGCAGGAGGATCTCTTGAGCCCAGGAGTTCGAGACCAGCCTGGGCAACACAGGGAGACCCTGTCTCTACAGAAAATAAAAAAATTAGCTGGGCATGGTGGTTTGTACCTGTTGTCCCAGCTACTTGGGAGGCTGAGGTGGGAAGATCGCTTGAGCCCAGAAATTTGAAACTGCAGTGAGCCATGATCCCGCCACTCCAGCAGGGGTGACAGAGAGAGACCCTGTCTCAAAATAAAAAATATATATAATAATAAAATAATAAAAAAAGCCTAACTCTACACAGACCAATTAAGTCAGAGTATCTTGAGGGTGGGGGTCCTGGCCTAATTAGTTCTTAAAGCTCCCCAAGTTAATTTTAATGTGCAGCCGCAGTTGAGAGCAATGTTCTACCCCTTGCTTCTCAAGGTGTGGTGCACAGCAGTAGCTGTATCACCCGGGAGCTTGTTAAAAATGCAGTCTCGGGTGTCACCGGATTCCCCAGATTTTCTAAATCAGAATTTTAACAAGGACCCCAGATGATTTGTCCAAGTGATAATGTTTGAGAAGCCCTACCAAGGAGCCAGGCAGGAGAGGGTGGACTTAGGGGTGCTCCTCCCAGCTTCTAGGGAAGTATGTGACTTGTTGAATGGAGGCAAATCTCCACTCCTCCACAAGTCCCGATCTAATAGCTGGCTCAGCATTTTGCCAGGCTAGTGGTCCGGCATTCCAGTGTAGATAATGTAAATGTCTTTCTGCATGGACAAAATCCCCATCCTGAATAGCGATAGCAAAGCAAAGCAAGGGGTTCCATTCCAATGGGAAAGCTGGGACTAGCAGTATTATTATTTGCTAGGAGTCCTTTCTGCGGAGTGGGAACAATAGACTAAAGAACCAGCCCTCGCGGTCCTGTCACGTCCCTGCACCCAACTAACAGCGGGCTGGGCCTAGCCATGATTGCTCGCACTGTGAGCACTGCCGCTTGCGCAGGGAACCCGCCCTCAAAGCCGCAGCGCCCTGCGATTCTCTCCACCAGCTCCCCACCCCCGCCCCACAACTCTCCTCCAGAAAAGGAAAATAAAAAGCCATCGACGAAAGTATTCCAATTCTGTTATTGGTTTGGTTTCAAAATGTTGGCCCTGTTCCTTCGGGCTGGGCCAGGTGGGTAGAGCCGACACTCCCTTGTCTCTGGGCTCTGAGGCTCTTGCAAGCGCGGGAACCAGCGTGGGGGCGGGATCCCCAGTGCCCCCGGCGCGTAGGCGCGCTGCCACGCCCTCTCCCGGCCTGTGGCCAGGGCAGCGGTGCCAGGGAACTGGCGAAGGCGCGCGGCGGGCGCTGCACTGCCCCCCTCAGGGCAGGCGACGCGCTCCTTCGCGGGCCCAGCGTGTTCACTTCCTGGGCCCGGCTGACACTGCCCTGCACCCCCGCCCTTCCGTCCCGGTACCCTGCCAGGAAACGTCTTCTTCCTGGGAAGACCGCTGCTGTCTACGGCAGTGGGTGGCAGAGTCTGAAACCAATTTGCACAAGCCCTAGGCGACAGAAAGTCTAGTGTTCGTTTTGGGGACTGTTCATTCAGAATGAGTAGCTTAAAAAATGTCACCTATGAGGTCTCAGCTCGTAAGTGCCCCTCATGCCCACCTCCGGGAGGAGGCATGAGGATGGGGGAAGCATCTTCATAGTAGAAGCTTAAATGCTGCAGCAGCCGCCAGATCGCGGCGGCTAGGACGAGGTCCCTTCGGGGCCAGCTGTTGGCTGTGTAACTGAGAGCAGAGTCCTTTGAGGACACAGACCATTGGGTAAACACCCTCCTTGTCCCTCAGGCAGCCGGGTGTGGACAGCGGCTGCCTTTGGCTGGGGAGGCAAGGGCACCCAGCTGTTGCCCAGCCAATGAGGACACAGCTTCTGAGAAAAGCACAAAGGTGGCCACGCTAGGCTACCTCTAGGGGAAAAAATTACACACACACACACACACACACACACACACACACACACATACTCGTAAAAGTCTTGTGCCTGGATGCTCACCACTGGCCCTGGATCCTGTACCCACCTGCCTCCTTGTTGGCAGTAGTTCCCTGACACTGGCATGGTCTCCACTGAGACATTGGCTCCTTCATGAGCTCATTCCCATCCTCTACCTTCTTCTTCCTGTTTCCTTAGTTTCTCTTATTCTTATCTTCCACTTTCTTCATCTTTCTCCCCATTTGTTCCACCTCTCCCTTTTCTGTTTCTTTCTTCCTTTTCATTCATTTAAAATGCACTCACCAGGCATTAAGCACTGTAGTAGTCAGCCTGGCTGCCTTAATAAAATACAAGAGACTGTGTGGCTTCAACAACAGAAATTAATTTTCTCACTTTTGGGGGCTGGAAATCCAAAATCAGGGTGCCAGCATGGTCAAGTTCTGGTGAGGGTTCTCTTCCTGGCTTGTGGATGGCTTCCTTCTTGCTATGTCTTCACATGGCAGAGGAAGAGAGAGAGATCTCTTCTTCTTATAAGGCTGCAGTCCTATCTGCTTAGGGCTCCACCCTTATGACCTCATTTGACCTTAATTACCTGCTGAAGAGCCTATCTCCAGGTATAGTGATATTGGGGGTTAGGGCTTCAGCATATGAGTTTTTTGGAAGTTGGACACAATTCAGTCCATAGCAAGCAGATACAGGGATTGTTAGATCCCTAGGAGCTACAGCAATGGGGAAAGCATCAGTGCAAACAGATGTGACCAGTGTTGTTAATGCAGTATAAACAGAACATAGCAGGAGCATGGAGGGGCAGGGGTGAATAGGTGCCTCAAGAAATCAAAGAGGGCTTGACAGAGAAGGTGACATCTGAGGTATGAGAAGTAATTTGCCAGGCAGAAAACAGAAGAACTATATTTCAGGCAAAGGGAATAGCATGTGCAAAGGCATAGAGTTGTGAAAGGGCATGGCCTGCTTCATAAGCAATGAAAGGTTCTGTAGAACTGGAAGTGAGGGTGTATGGCGGAGGGGGAGGGGGATGCTGGAGATGCAAGCTGGGATTGTCACATGAAGGGCCCAAGCAGGACATGATGATGGTCTAAAAAGGGAAAGGACAGGGAGGCTGGAAAGTAAGGACAGGGTGCAGGGGACACTGGCAAGATCAAATTGACAGCATTTGATAACTGCTTGAATATTGGAGTGATGAGGAGGGAGAAGTGGAGGGCAACTCCTGAGTTTCTAACTTAAGGGACTGGCACCATTTACTGGAGATACAGGAGGAGGAGTAGGTCTGGGGTGGGGGTGAGAGTGGATATAATGAGTGTTAAGCATCTTTAGAATGTTCTGAGGTTGGGTACTAGCAGTGAAGTAAGGATGGAACAAACTCAGTGTAGATTCACTAGCCCACGTGAGGAAACTATTTAATGTTTGAAAAGGGACTATCCCGAATAGTTAAAAGAACAGTGCTCATAACTCACACAGGGTTGGGAATAGTGCCTGCTCCCAAGCAGCTAAAATTAGAGTATTGGGTAGTGCTGCAGTCTGAATTTTATGTATCCCCTGCCCCTAAATTCATATGTTGAAATCCTAACCCCCAAGGTGACAGTGTTAGGAAGTGGGGTCTTTGGGAGTTTACTAGGTCACTAGGGTGGAGCCCCAATGATGAGATTAATGCCCTTAGAAGGAGACACAGGAGAGAGCTTGATTCCTTTCTCCCTCTCTCTCTCTCTCTCTCTCTGTCATTCTCTCTCTCTCTGTCATCTGAAGGTACAACAAGAAGATAGCAATCTACAAACCAGAGAGTGGGCCCTCACCAAGAACTAGATGATGATGGTGCTCTGGCTTCAAACTTCCAGCTTCCAGAACTGTGAGCAATAAATTTCTGTTGTTTATAAGTTACCCAGTTTTGGTATTTTGTTATAGCAACCTGAGTGAACTAAGACAAGTAGAGTACACAGAAGGTTCTTGCTTCAGTATGGTGAAATAATTAGCCCTAAACTTAATACTGTTCTGGTCTCATTTAACAAAGCTTAACAGAAAGACCCAAAAAGATCAAACAATTTCCAACAAACTTAATTAAGTCCCGGAACAAAACTCAAAAATACTTACAGCAAGATTTCCCAACCTGAGAATGATTGACACATTTGGGCTTCATAATTCTTATTGTGGGGGGCTGTCTTGTGTATTGCAGGACGTTTACCCTCATACCTGGCCTCTACCCATTGGGTACCAATAGCACCCTCCAGTTGTAACAACAAAGAATGTCTTCAGACAAACAAAACTGCCTTTAGATGAGAACCACTGATAATAGAAATTAAGACATATAAACAAACAACAAAGTAGAATACACAATGTCTGCCATCCTGTAAAAAATTCCCTAGCATGGAAAGAGCAGGAAACTGTGACTAATGAGGAGGAGATAAATCAATTAATTGAAATCAAAGCAGAACTGGCACAGATGTTAGAATTAGCAGACAAGGATAAAAAAGTTAATTACGACTGTATTTTGTGTGTTCAAAAAGTTGGGTGGAGACATGGAAGACTTTTTTTTTTTTTTTTTTGGAGAAGGTGTCTCGCTCTGTTGCCCACGCTGGAGTACGGTGGCGCGATCGCGGCTCACTGCAAGCTCCGCCTCCCGGGTTCATGCCATTCTCCTGCCTCGGCCTCCCGAGTTGCTGGGACTACAGGCGCCCGCCACCATGCCCAGCTACTGTTTTGTATTTTTTAGTAGAGATGGGGTTTCACCGTGTTAGCCAGGATGGTCTCGATCTCCTGACCTCGTGATCTNAAGCCTCAGCAATGGCGGGCGCCCCCCCCCCAGCCTTGCTGCTGCCTTGCAGTTAGATCTCAGACTGCTGTGCTAGCAATCAGGGAGGCTCCGTGGGCGTGGGACTCTCTGGGCCAGGTGTGGGATGTAATCTCCTGGTGTGCCATTTGCTAAGACCCTTGGTAAAGTGCAGTATTAGGGTGGGAGTTACCTGATTTTCCAGGTGCTGTGTGTCTCAGTTTCCTTTGGCTAGGAAAAGTAATTCCCTTCCCCCTTGCGCTTCCCAGGTGAGGCTATGCCTCGCCCTGCTTCAGCTCTCGCTGGTCAGGCTGCACCCGCAGACCAGCACCAGCTGTCTGACATGCCCCAGTGAGATGAACCCGGTACCTCAGTTGAAAATGCAGAAATCACCCGTCTTCTGTGTTGCTCATGCTGGGAGCTGGAGGCTGCAGCTGTTCCTATTTGGCCATCTTGGGTGCGCCCCCCAATATTGTAAATTTTTTATAGTATATGTGATGTGGTATATATCACTTGAAGGTAGACTGTGTAAGTTAAAGATGTTTATAATAAATCTAAAAGTAATCACTAAAATAACAGCACAAAAAGTTATAGCTAATAAGCCAATAAATGAGATAAAATGGTATCATAAAACATTCAGTTAATCCCCAAGACAAAAAAAATGTAACAAGGAATAGATGGGACAAATAGAAAACAAATAACAAAACAATAGATTTAAACCTAAGTGTATCAATAATTAAATGAAACGTAAATGGCTTAAATACCCAAATAAAGGATTGAGATTACCAGATTGGATATAAAAGCAACAGCCAATTATATACTGCCTATAAGAAAAACATTTTAACTCCAAAGTTAGAAATAGATTAAAAGTGTGGAAAAAAGATACACCATGTTAACACTAATCAAGAGAAATCTGAAATGTCCATATTAATATGAGATAAAGTAGATTTCAAAGCAAAAAGAATTTCCAGAGGCAAAGAAGTTCATTTCATGCTGATGAAAGGGTCAGTTCATCAAGGGGACATAACATTTCTAAACATTTATGTACCCAATAACAGAGCTTCAAATATCTGAAGTAAAAACTGACAGTACTTCAAGTAGAAATAGAAAAATCCACAATTGTAAATTGCAGATTTCAAGACTCATCTTGCAATAATTGATAATAAGCAAAGAGAAGATCAATAAGAATATAGAAGATATGAATAACACTATCAACCAACTTGACTTAATTGATACTTATAGAGCACTCCACCCAACAAAAGCAGAATGTACTTTCTTTCCAAAAGCATACAGCACACTTACCAAGATAGACCATATTCTGGGTCATAAAACAAGTTTCAATAAATTTAAAGGAATTCAAGTTATGTAAAGTATATACAAAGTATATTCTATGACTATAATGAATTTAAATTAGAAACCAATAACAGAAAGATCTCTGGAAAATGCCTAGATATCTGGAAACTAAATAACACACTTCTAAATAATCCGTAAGTCAAAGAAGAGGTCAAAAAGAAAATTAGAATGTATTTATAAATGAATGAAAATGAAAACTCAAGATAATAGGACTCATAGGATGCCACTAAATGCCTATATTAGAAAGCAATAATGCTCTTGAATTATTTAGGGTTCTCCAGAGAAACAGAACCAATAGGATAGATAGATAGATAGATAGATAGATAGATAGATAGATAGATAGATATAGGGATATAGAGATAGATAGATATGGAGATATATAAAAAGATATTTATTATGAGAGATTGGCTTACATGATTATGGAGGCTAAGAAGTCCCAAGATCTGCTGTCTGTAAGCTGGAGTCCCAGGAAAGCCAGCCAGGTAGTTCCAGTCCAAACCCAAAGGCCTGAGAATGAGGGAGCCGATGGTGTAAGTTCCAGTTCGAGGGCCCAAGAACCAGGACTGCTGATGTCTGAGAGCAAGTGAAAAAGAATATTCCAGCTCAAGCAGAGAGAGCACATTTGCTCTTCCTCCACACTTTTGTTCTATCAGGCCCTTAAAAGATTGGATAATGCCCACTTGTGTTGGTGAGGGCAATCTTCTTTACTCCATCTGTCAATTCAAATGTTAATCTCTTCTGGAAACATCCTCACGACACACCCAGAAATAATGTTTACCAGCTATCTGGGCACCCCTTAAC
>NW_016815391.1:217032-252084 GCF_001698545.2 Rhinopithecus bieti
CAAACTCATCCTTTTTTATGGCTGCATAGTATTCCATGGTGTATATGTGCCACATTTTCTTAATCCAGTCTGTCACTGATGGACATTTGGGTTGATTCCAAGTCTTTGCTATTGTGAATAGTGCTGCAATAAACATACATGTGCATGTGTCTTTATAACAGCATGACTTATAATTCTTTGGGTATACCCCCAGGAAAAACTCTCAACAAACTAGGAATAGAAGGGAACGTTCTCAACTTGAAGAGGAGTATTATGAAAAACCCACAGTTAACATAACATGTAATGGTTGACTACTGAATTCTTTCCCCCTAAGATCAGGAGATGAAGAAAAATGTCTGCCCTTATCTGATATTTTACTGGAAGTTCTAGCCAGTGCAATGAGGCAAGAAAATGAAATAAGAGGCATCTAGATTTAAAAAGGAAGAAGTAAAATTGTCTTCATTTGTAGATAACATGATCATGTATATAGAAAATCTAGGAGGATCTACAAGAAATCTATTAGAACTAACAGATAACATTAGCAAGGTTTCCGGGTACAAAATTAATATATACAAGCCAGCTTTATTTCTATATGCCAGCAACAAACAATTGGAAACTGAAATTTAGAAACAATACTGTTTACAATTCAATGAGAGAAAAAAGTCTTTTCAACAAATGGCGCTGGGACAAGTGGATATCCACAAGCAAAACAATGAAGTTGATCTCCTTCCCTACATCACACATAAAAATTTACTCAAAATAGAGCATAGACTTAAACGTAAGAGGTCAAACTATAAAAGTCTTAGAACATAGGTATAAGTCTGTGTGCTCTTATATTAGTTGTTTCTTAGATACAACACCAAAAGCACCAAGGAAAATATAGATAAATTTCACTTCATCAAAATGAAGAACTTTTGTGTATCAAAGAACACTATAAAGAAAGGGAAAAAGAAAAAAGACAACCCATGGAATAAGAGAAAAAATTGCAAATCTTATATCTGATAAGGGCCTAGTATCCAAAACATGTAATTAACTCTTACAACTCAACAATGAAAAGACAAATAACCCAATCAAAAAGTGGGCAAAGGCTTATTTCTGCAAAGAAGATATACAAATGACCAACAAGCACATAAAACATCATTAGTCATAAGGGAAACGAAAAATCAAAACCACAAGGAAATACCACTTCACACACACTAGAATGGCTATAATCAAAACAAAAACAGAAATAAGTATTTGGATAGGATATAGAGAAACTGGAACCCTCACACATTGCTGGTGGGAATGGAAAGTGGTACTGTTGCTATGGAAAACTGTTTAGCAGTTCTTCAAATGGTTAAACATAGAGTTATCATATGGCCCAAGTAAATATTTGTAGGTATATTCCTGAGAGAATTGAAGATATACATCCACACAAAAATATGTACACAAGTGTTCATAGAGCATTATTCATAATAGTCGAAAATAAAAACAACCCAAATATCCATCAACTGATGGATAGATAAAATCTGGTATATCCAAACAATTGGATATGATTTGACAGTAAAAGGGGATAAATTTCTCATACATGCCACAACATGGATGAACCTTGAAAGCATTATGCTGGTGAAAGAAGCCAGACACAAAAGGCCAATATTGTATGACTCCATTCATACGAGTGCTCAGAAAGGGCAAATCTGTAGGGACAGAAAGTAGGTTAGTGGTTGCCAGGGGATGGAAGGGTAGGAGAATGGGAAGTGACTAGTAATGGATATGGAGTTTCCTTCTGGGATAATAAAAATGTTCTAATATTATATTACTGTGATGGTTGCACAACTCTGTAACTATACTAAAAACCATTGAATTGTACACTTTAAACTGGTGAATTGTATGGTATGTGAATGATATCTCAATAAAGTTGTTAAAATAATTCAATACTAAGAAAACCAACCAATAAAAAATGGACTAAATATTTGAACAGACAATTCACCAAATAAGATATCTGGATGGCAAATAAACACATATAAAGGTGCTTAACCTCATTAGCCATTAGGGAGATAAAAATTAAAACCACAGTGAGATACCACTACAGATCTATTCGAATGGCTAAAGTTAAAAAGACTGACCGAAGTACTATTCTGATTATGTGAGGTAGTAGAGTAGTTACAGTCATAGAGATAGAAAGTAAAATGGTGGTTGCCAGGGACTGGGGAAGGCGAAAATGGAAAGTTGATGTTTAATGGGTACAGAGTTTCAGTTTGGAAAGGTGTAAAAGATCTGGAGATGGATGGTGGTAATGGTTGCAGAGCAATGTAAATACACTTAATGACAATAAAATATAAACTTAACAACAGTTAAAATTTGTTATGTGTAATTACCTACAATTGAAAAATAAATGAATGAGGTCTTCTTAAAAATGTCTAAATGGTAAATTTTGTTATATATACATTTCACCACAATAAAGAAAACAAACAAAAGACTGACCATACCAAGTGTTGGTGAGGATATGGAGGAACTGGAATTCTCATACTCTACTGATGAGAATGTTAAATGGTATGACCATTTTGAAAAATGGTTTGGTAGTTTTATAAAAGTTAAACACACATCTACCATATGGCTTAGCATTCCATTCCTAGGTATTTACCCAAGGGAAATGAAAGTCTTTGTCCATACAGAGACTTGTATATGAATGCTCATAGCAGTTTTATTGGCAATAGCCAACAACTAGAAAAAAAAAAATCCATGTGCATCAACAGGTGAATGAATAAACAAAATATGGTGGAAACCACTCAGCAATTCAAAAGTAATGACCTGGCCGGGCGCGGTGGCTCAAGCCTGTAATCCCAGCACTTTGGGAGGCCGAGACGGGCGGATCACGAGGTCAGGAGATCGAGACCATCCTGGCTAACACGGTGAAACCCCGTCTCTACTAAAAATACAAAAAACTAGCCGGGCGAGGTGGCGGGCGCCTGTAGTCCCAGCTACTCCGGAGGCTGAGGCAGGAGAATGGCGTGAACCCGGGAGGCGGAGCTTGCAGTGAGCTGAGAACCGGCCACTGCACTCCAGCCCGGGCGAAAGAGCAAGACTCCGTCTCCAAAAAAAAAAAAAAGTAATGACCTACTGATACACAAAACACTGTTAATACATACAACAGCAGGAATAAATCCCAAAATAATTTTTCTGTGTGAAAGAAGCCAGCAAAAAAGAGTACATATTGTGTTACTCTGTTTATTAAAAATTCTAGAAAATGCAAACTATATATTAACAAGAAAACCTTCCCTCCAGCCCCTCCCCTCTCCTCCATCCCCAGGTGACTGCTTGAAAGCACTATCCCCAAGTGATTGCTTGGAGATGGAGCAGAGGGGAGGGGCTGGATGGAGAGCTTACAAAGAGGCAGGAGGAAACTGTAGGGATTGATGAAAACTTGATAGCAGTGATGGTTTCATAAGAGTATGTATATGCAAAAACTTAGCGAACTGTACACTTTTGTATAAGGCATGAAACTTGTGCAGACATTGTATGTCAATTATACCTCTATAGTGCTATAAACAAAAAAGGAGGATGTCTTTGAACAGATGAACTTCAAGGTCCTTTCCAGCTTCAATTCTGTGGTAACTATTAGAGAAAATTATCCCAAAGCCTGCTACTGAAGTAGTCCTTTGTACTGGGATGCCCAAATCATTGAGACAAAACTGAGGATTTTGCTTGGATTATGCGTAGACATGCTCCTGTTATTCACCTCTCTGGGGCTGTGTAGACAGACCCTCAAAAGCCAGTGGGACAGAGTAGGGAAGCACACCACCGAACCAGTGGGAAGACATCCAGGTCAGAGGAGGAAACCGGGGAAATGACAGCCTAATGAGCACTCATCTTTCCAGTTTCTTTGTCTATGATTCAGAGGATCGGCTCGCCCTGAACATTCCAGACCAGTGAGGCATCTCAGGGCCATGAATGCATAGATATCCCAGGGGATAAAACAATGGAAGACAAGATGGAAATAAGAAATGGCCTTTTTAGGTCTCTTGACCCAAATGCAAGGAGCTAAGAGGATATGGAGGAAGAGGTGGAAGTATCCCTTTCCTGCAGGAAAGGAGATTATGACTTGATGGGGTCTAGGGAAATCAAATGTAAGAAACCAAAGACCTGGAATGTCAAGCCTCCTGGGATGTTTTTTAGATGGACGTGCTAGAGGAGCAAGAGGAAGGAGGTGATACCACCTCCCCGCACCCCGCCCCCAGCCCTGCCAACCCCTCCGCCTGCTGCTAACAGTGAAAGCCAAGAAGACCAGGAAGTGGAAGAACGCAAAGCCAAGAGGCACACTTCAAAGCCATTTGTCAGCTGGGCAGTGCCTTAGGCAAGTGCCACGGCTGATGGATCACCTCATGGGAAGCACCAGTCAAGAGGGAGCCAGCCCAGGAGGCTGTCACCCTATCCTCAGCCTGCACCTGGGTTAGATGCTTTAAAGGAAGGCAATCCAAATCCTAAATACCCGAGGTGACTCCTGGCAATATTTACACCTGAGCAGAATGGCATTTTCTTCTTGATCCCAGAGGGTGATAAGTTATAAGCTTCAAGCCTGAAGCAGGGGAATTGAATGTTCTTGTAATTTTATCCTACATAGCAGAGCCACAGAAACTCTTCTTATCCAGAGGAATGTAGACCTCAAGTATCCTTCCCGGCTTTCACCCTTGTTCCTCCTGCTAACCCTAAGCCGTGCACAGTGCACTTCCCATTTCCCCAGAAGGCTGGTTACATTGGCCAGTATTGTAATAATTCCTCCAATTAGTAAGGCATTTCATGGTTTATAAAGCTCCTTCCCTTTCATTCTCTTGTTTAGACTCTTATTCAACCCTGGGAGAGAAACACTGTTTTCTCATTTTTTTAGGAAAAGAACTTGAGGGACCAAAGCACAGATGTTCAGACCTATTCATTCATTAATTAATTCATTTATGTATTCATTCAGAAAATGATTGAACACCTACTATGAGTTAGATACTGGATAGATGCTGAGGACACAGTCATGAAACCAGACAGCCATGGCCCCTGCCCTTATGGACCTCAGTCTAGTTGGACGGTGAGGGGTGACTGGGGTGAGCCAGACATTAATTGAACACAAACTGAATTGTGAACTATGAGAAGTGATTACAGGGGAATTTCAGCCAGTCTGAGGGCCAAAGAAAACATCTCTTGAGGAGTGATTTGACATTAGAGATGAGCTGATGGATGATAGGCATTAGCCAGGAGAAGATGGGGTAGAGCAGAGAATCGTTCAGTAGGAGGAAAAAGTATTGGGAAGGCACTGTGACAGGAGGGACATGGAATTGCAGACAGAAAGAGGATGAGAGGCAAGAGAAGAGGCTGGCGAGGTGGGTAGGGGCTAGATGATGCAGGGCCTTGCATGCCATGGTTAAGAGTCTGGTCTTGGTCCTAAGAGCCATGAGCCACAGAAGGTTTTCAAGCCAACTGGCATAACCATTCTGGTTGCTATGGAGAATGATGTGTGAGGAATGACAGGGCTGGAACAAGAATAGGGCAGCAGAAACATAGAGAAGTGTAGATTTGACAGCTATTTGGAGGTTAAATTGGCAGAAAGTTCCTGCTCTGTTGATTCCAGCATGCCAGAAATGTAAATGGAGGTAGTGGGATGTAATGGGTTGAATAGTAGCCCCCCAAAAGATATGTCTATGTCCTAACCCCTGGAACCTGTAAATTTGACACCTCATTTGAAAATGGTCTTTGCAGGTGTAAAAAGGTTAAGGAACTCAAGAGAGATCATACTGGATTATCCAGGTGAGCCCTAAATCCAATGCTGACAATCTTTATAAGAGTGAGGCAGTCATGCCTATAATCCCAGCACTTTGGGAGGTCAAGGTGGGAGGATCACTTGACTCCAGGAGTTTGAGAACAGCCTGGGTAACATGGCAAGACCCGTCTTTACAAAAAAAATAAAAAATAATAAATCAGCTGGTTGTGGTGGTGCCTGTAGCTCCAGCTACTGAGGAGGCTGAGCCAGGGGCATTGCTTGAGGCCAGAAGTTCTAGGTTATGGTGAGCTATGATCACGCCACTGCACTCCAGCCTGAGTAATGGAGTGAGACCCTAGTGAGGCAGAAGGATATCACATAGACAAAAGGGTCAGGTCATGTGAAGATGAAGATGGAGGCAGAGATCGGAGGGATGCAGCCCTAAGTCAAAGAATGCCTGGAGCCACCAGGGGATGAAAGAGGCAAGGAATAATTCTCCCTTACACTTTCATTTTCTCTTTATTTATTTTTAATTGACAAATGATAATTGTGCATGTTTATAGGGTACAATGTGAGGCTTTGATGTATGCATACATTGTAGAAAGATTCAATCAAACTAATTTACATGTCTATCACTTCACTAATTTATCATAAACTTCTCACCCTAGAGATTTCTTGATTTCATATTTCTGGCTTCCAGAAGTGAGAAGAAATAAACTTCTGTTGCTTTAAGCCACCAAGTTTGTGGTAATTTGTCATAGCATCCCTGAGAAATTAACACATAGAGTTTTGCTTTAAGATGGCTAGTTTTCTTTCTTTTTTCTCCAAAAGTGTTACCTTTTAAATTTTAGTACCATATTTGACTCTCTCTATGTTTATGGGAAATGTATGAAAGTCAAAAAGTGAGAACCTCAAAAGATCTCAGTCTGTGGCCACGGTTAGGATTCAGGTGGTGATGGGTGTCAATCCAAACTTGAGTTTGGGATAGAACAAAGCTGACCTCATTGTCTCTCTGACTTTGACCTTATTATCCCAGAACTCTAAGCCCATAACGGAACTGGTCATAGATTCAATACCCTGTCCTCAATAGTCTTTGCCCTGGCTCTGCAAACAAAGGTGCCAGATTTGAGACATATAATATCCTTCAAGATATAAGCCCAGATAATATTAACCAGCAAAGCAAGAGGAAGAAAGGTTCAATGGACTTTGGAGATAAACCTGCTCCTTTGGGAGTGGCTATCCTAGCTCACAGGGCCTTGCTGCTTAAGGAAGGAATTCACATGCCTCCCCTGGGAGACTAGGGTATTTATAGACTGTAGGGGAGAGGAAGGATGGAGGCTCCTGGGAGACGTCATAGAGGATGTGCAGAGGAAATGAAACTTCTCTGAAAGACAAACAGGAGGAACGGGGACCTGTGTGGCTATGGGAGAGGATCAGAAGGAATTAAGCAGGATGTAGGGAAAAGGGGATAATTCTGTGGAGCTAGGCTGGGCTGGGTGCAGGAATAGAGGAACAGTTCTTCACCTCGGAGAATCTCTCTTAGGACTTATTCAGCTAATAAACTGTGAACCCTTCAAAGACATTTGAAATATAGCTGATTATCTGAATTCCATTGACATAACATTTTTCAGGAACTTGGGTGTTGTGTCAAGGAAGGCATATCTGTGGGAACCCCTGGTGTTCCTTAAATATATCAGACGATCTGAGAAGGTATGTAGTTTGCAAAGAAGTTGGAAGACACAGGGAAATGGAATAAGCATTTCCAGGGCAGTTGGAGCCCATGTGGCTGTGGTTGAAAGGTGCCCCATGGAAGGAATTAGCATGCAGAGACTTGAATATAGTATTAAACACTTGAGATGTGAATAGAGATAATGTGGTTATGCTGCAAAGTGGCTACTTCTCTAATTTTTGCAAATGTGATACCTTGTGATGGTTAGTATTTGACTCTGTGTGCTTGGGAAGAAGGCAAGTGTGAAAGACAAGATCTTGGTCTGTGGCCAGGCTTAGGACATAGCTGGTGATCAGAATTAAGAGGCATTGGACATCAAGACAAGAATCATACAGTTAGCTGAAAAAGAAACCCCAGCAAAGTCCAACAAAGAGATTACTCCCTCAAAATGATCATTAGGGTCTTTTGATTCACGGAGTAAGTTCCAGGCTGAGTTCCTCTGATTTAAATCGTCTCACACCCAGAATGGGAAAGTGAATCCATGAATATAGCTTAAGCATCTACTACTCTATGGCAAGCATTGTGCTGGCTGCTCTGGTGGTTATAGATGAGTTAGAAAGCTCAACTCTAGCCGTTAGTATCAGAAAGACAAATACTCAGTAATGAGAGAGTGAAAAATTCATGTTCTCTGGTGGTGGTTAACTGAGCAAAGATAATTTGTCATGAAGCTAGTTAGTGAGGCATCAACTAGCAGCTGGCCTGTGCTTTTTTTCCCCCGAGTTCCTGTTAAGTAGCTTCAGAGGCAGGGTAAGCTTTGAAGCTCTTCATAAATACTTTTTTCCGATGTTGCTGCTGCTGAACTTCTTTTGCTCATTAATTTAGCTTATGTCTTAAGGAACAAATTAGATGAGTGACAATGGGAAGACTCATTCTGAGATGCTCCAAAAGGGTTGGCCTGTGGAATGAGAATCCTGTGCCTAACCACAGTCATTTTGTTGTGCCTTTGCAGCCAGCTAGGGGACTGCTTGGCCAGTGAGCACTACTATGCTGGGAAGACACAGAAGGAAAAACAGGAGTTGGGATTTAGTTGAACCTAGGCTCTGTCCTGACTTTGCCACCAGCTTTCTGTGTAGCTTGGGGTAAGTCGCTTTTCCTTTCTGGACCTCAGTTTCTCCATCTGCATGATGAGGGGGTTGGGGCTCTTGCTGTTGTGAAATCTCTCTGATTGCTGGCCAGGTTCATCCTTCTTCAGATGTCCTCTCCCCACTCTACTTTTTGCATTACTCCAGTAAAAACAACTACTACACAATGAGGGGAGGGAAGATGGTCACATCTTTGTGTATGTCTTTTAGCTGTTAGTGTTGACCCATCTAAGAACCTGTTGGACAAGTTGTGATGATTTTGCCCAAATAAAGACACTTGATATGGATCATAAACCTAGAGCAATTATTAATATGAATATACAATTCCTTCTTTCATTCAACAAACATTTATTGAGTATTTGATTCGGGCAACAGCACTGCTGGTGAGAATATAAAAATGAATAAGACATAGTGTTACTATGTCATATTAGTCAGATATACACAAATACCCATGGGAATATGTAACATTTACACAATGCTTCCCTTACTATAAGAACAAAACTCAGTCAAGTACTTTATAGGTATTGATTCTTTTAATCTTTTCAATAACAATGGGAGCTAGGTGCTAGCCCTTTTTTCAGATGAGGCATCTAAGGCTCAGAAAGGTTAATAATTTGCTCAAAGTTACCTATGTAGTAAGAGACAGAGCTGCCTTATTCCAGAACCCATGTGCTTAACCACTATGTGCTTCATGGCTTCCTAATTCAAGACAGTATGAGTTAGGTACTAGAAGTTCAAATAAAGTGATAGGTGGACCCAAAAAGTGAGAAACTGCTTCTTGATGTTCAGTGAGGGAAGAGTGTGACTTTTAAGGTTAGGCAGTGATATAGTTTGGTTCTGTGTTCCCACCCAAATCTCATCTTGAATTGTAATCCCCACATGTTGAGGGAGGGACCTGGTGGGAGGTGATTTGATCATGGGGTCCTTTCCCCCATGCTGTTCTCATAATAGTGAGTGAGTTCTCATAAGATTTGATGGTTTAAAAGTGTTTGGCAGTTCCCCCTCCCTCTGTCTCTCTCCTGCTGCCAGGTAAGATGTGCCTGGCTTCCCCTTTGCCTTCCACCATAATTGTAAGTCTCCCGAAGCCTCCCCAGCCATGTGGAACTGTGAGTCAATTAAAGCTCTTTTCTTTATAAATTACCCAGTCTCATGAGAGCTCTGCCCCCATGATCCAGTCACCTCCCACCAGACACCACCTCCAACACTGGGGATTATAATTCTACATGAGATTTGGTGGGGAAACAGATCCAAACTATATCAGAGCCTTTTCTTTCTCTTCAGTTTCAGAAGGCCAGAGGACAGACCCAAAGGTAGGGGGAGAGGCAGGTCAGGAGGAGGAGAAAACTAACATCGAATGAGCAGCTACCATGGGCTGGGGACTGTGCTAAGTACTTTACATACATTATCTCATTTAATCTCCCAACCATAAGGTCTTTGTCCATTCCTGTTGCTATAACAGAATACTCGAGCCTGGGTAATTATAAATAATCCAAATTTATTTCTTACAGTTGTGGAGGATGGGAAGTCTGAGATCAAGGCGCTGGCAGTTTCTGTGTCTGGTGAGGGTCCAGTCTCTGCTTACTAGATGGTGTCTTGAATGCTGCTTCCTCTGGAGGGTACAAACACTATGTCCTCATATGACAGAAGGGACGGAAGGGCAAAAAGGGAACTAGGGTGCCCCTTCCAACTTCTTTTACAAGAGCACTAATTCAATCATGAAGGTGGAGCCCTCATGACTTAATCAATCTCAAAAGGCCCTTCCTCTTAACACATCACCTTGGGATTTTAATTTCAACATATGAGGCAGGGCGCGGTGGCTCACACCTGTAATCCCAGCACTTTGGGAGGTTGAGGCGGGGAGATCACCTGAGGTCAGGAGTTTGGGACCAGCCTGACCAACATGGAGAAACCCCATCTGTACTAAAAATACAAAAAATTAGCTGGGTGTGGTGGCACAAGCGTGTAATCCCAGCTACTCGGGAGGCTGAGGCAGGAGAATCGCTTGAACCTGGGAGGCAGAGGTTATGGTGAGCCAAGATCATGCCATTGCACTCTAGCCTGGGCAACAAGAGTGAAACTCTGTCTCAAAAAAAAAAAAAAAAAAATTTCAACATATGAATTTTGGAGGGACACATACATTCAAACCTAAGCACATAAAAAATTAGGTACCATTATTATCCTCATTTAACAGAGGAAAAAACTGAGCCTCTGAGAAGCTAAATAATTTGCCCAAGGTCACACAGCTAACAAATGGGATTGAGGGACAGGATTTGAATTCAGTTACGTGAAACTCCAAAAGTTGAGTTCTTTTTAATGTCTCACACTGTTTAACCCACAAGAGAGGTGGGTGAGTCAACTGAACAGCAGTGGCTGGTGGTGGCATAGGACAATAAGCAGAACTGAATAGCATGTGCATAGCTCTGATGAGGGGGGCAAGTCACACTTTGATCTCACATAAGTCAGTTATCTCATTTCTGTCCCCAGCAATGCACTGAGTCCTGCCCTTGCCTCCAGGATTGTCCCTCACCTTTACTGGAAACAGTCTTGCTGCTGACCACAGGTCCTGAGCCCCAAATGCAACAACGCTTCTAGCAACTTCACAGCTACTTGCTGCCTCAGGGCAGGAGAGTGTGGACAGTTTCATGTACCTCCTTCCCACCTCCAGAGAAATACCTTGAAACAGTGGTCCCAACATTTTTGGCATCAGGGGCTGTTTTCATGGAAGACAACTTTTCCATGAACTAGGGTTAGGAGGGATGGTTTCAGGATGACTCAAGCGCATTGTATTTACTGTGCACTTTGTTTCTATTATTATTTTGTTGTAATATGTAATGAAATAATGCTACAACTTGCCATAATGTAGAATCAGTGTGAGCCCTGAGTTTGTTTTCCTGCAACTGGACGGTCCCATCTGGGGGTGATGAGAGACAGTGACAGATCATGAGGCATTAGATTCTCATGAAGAACATGCAACCTAGATCCCTCACATGTGCAGTTTACAGTAGGGTTCATGCTCCTATGACAATGTAATGCCACCACTGATCTGACAGAAGGTGGAGCTCAGCTGGTAATGGGAGCAATGTAGAGCGGCTGTAAATACAGATGACGCTTCACTGGCCCATCTGCTGCTCACCTCCTGCTGTAAGACCTGGTTCCTAATAGGCCAGGGAGCCATAATGGTCCATGGCCCAGGAATTGGAGACTTATGCCTTAAAACATTTATTCTGCTGATATTCATTCAATAGTATCATCCTGAACAAAAGACAGCACAGAGTTGGGCCAACAGTTACTTACTTACCTGACAGGCAGTTGTGAAGTATCAATTATGTGCCAGGCATTGTGCTAGATGCTATTACAGCAGTGACCTTAAAGTCTGGCAAATAGATACAGATATTCGAAAACTGGTCATTTCAATCTGATATTAAGATATCTGGGAGCCTACAAGGGGTTCAGAGTGGGCAATCAGAGCTGTGTTCCTTGCCTCTTGAGCCTTGACCCCTGAATGGATATGGTGGTGATGGGTCCTCTCTGCAGAATTACAGCAGGCCCATAGAGCACGGTGTGCAGATGCAAAAGAACTCCCAATGCACCATGAGAGCATCTACCAATGAAAGGTACAGCCATAGCTGTTATGGAGAGGGCAAAGTCGCCGTGGGCAAGAGTGTCCTGAGGAAGAAAAATGAAATCTTGGATCTGGGACTACAAAAACAGATGTGGTCAGGCATGGTAACTCACACTTGCAATCCCAGCACTTTGGGAGGCCGAGATAGGAGGACTGCTTGAGACCAGGAGTTTAAGACCAGCCTGAGAAACATAGTGAGACTCAGTCTCTACAAAAAATAAAAATAAATTTAAAAATTAGCCTGGTATGGTGGTGCATGTCTGCAGTCCCAGCTACTTGGGAAGCTGAGGTGGGAGGATCACTTGAGACTAGAAGTTTGAGCCTGCATTGAGCTGTGATTGCACTACTGCACTTTAGCCTAGGGTAACAGAGCAAGACGCTGCCTCTAAAAGAAATGGATGTAACTTGGTTAAATGAAGGAAGGATTCAATTAAAAAATGATTATTCCAGGTGTCAGATATTTAAATCTTACTGTAAATGCATGCCTTCAACTTGGCTTGAATTTCTATTGGTTTGCTTTTATGTTTTTTTCCCTCACCTTGTACATTTTGAAGGCTAGGTAGGGTGGGAAAACGGACTATAGAAAAAAGAAGAATGAATGAGTGCTCTATCCAATAGAACTTTCTTCAATGATTGAAGATTCTATTCTGTGCTGTCCAGTGCAGTAGCCACTAGCCACATATGGGCAATTGAAGCGTGGCCAGTGGAACTGAGGAACTGAATTTTAAACTTCATTAGAAATGTGGTTAGTAGCTATTGTATTGGAAAGCGCTATGTGTTCCAACCACTTAGCAATATGCCATACACACCCTAGTAAAGGTGCAATTAAATATGAATGCTTCTTTTAACCTAGTTATGGGGGACACTTATTTGGGTGTGCATGGGCTTGTCCAATCAAGGTTTGGAGCACCAAGGTTCCTAAAAACAACTCTGCAAGGGCTTATTCTTAATTTGCACAGTACCTTCAGGCGCATTATCTCACTTAGTCCCATAACAACTTTGAAGTGGGTAGAGCAGAGATTATCACCTCCATGAACCCCAGTAAGTTGAGGTGATGATGGCAAGGCCTTATAGCAAATGGGGGTGGAGACTAGAAGCCAGATGTTCTCCTCCTGGTTAGAAAACACTTTCCAGCCAGGCATGGTGGCTAACGCCTGTAATCCCAACACTTTGGGAGGCGGAGGCGGGAGGATCATCTGAGGTCAGGAGTTCGAGATCAGCCTGACCAACATGGTGAAACCCCGTCTCTACTAAAAATTTATACAAAATTAGTCAGGCATAGTGGCGCATGCCTGTACTCCCAGCTACTCAGGCTAAGGCAGAAGAATTGCTTGAACCCAGGAGGCAGAGGTTGCAGTGAGCCGAGATAGCGCCATTGCACTCCAGCCTGAGCAACAGAGCAAAACTCCGTCTCAAAAAAGAAAACAAAAGAGCGAGAGTGAGAAAAGAAAAGAAAAGAAAATAAAAAGAAAGAAAACTCTTTCCAGGGGAACAGTGAAGGGAGAATGGTCTCCTGCTACCCATGCCTGCTACCTGCTACTCATATCCTGGGTCTCAAGGATGAAGAGGGGTACCATGCTTCACATGCTTTTTTTTTACTTGAGTGTGGTTAATGGGCCATAGGCTATTAATGGGAACCTTATCTTATTTCCTTCCTGCTACCTGAATTTAGGCAGTAAAGATGTTTTTGAAAATTTCATTCATATATTCAAAATTATGTATTGAGTACCAGTCATGTCACAGTCACTGTTCTAGGTCTGGGGACATAGCTGTGAACAGAGCAAAGATCCCTCCCTTGTGGAGGTAACCCTTCTGGTGGAGATAGACCGATAATAAATACATTGTGTGTATATAGGATTTTGTAACATTTCAAAATATTTTAAATATGCCATGGTGTCTCATGTCTTTTATGGTACACATGCACCCTGTCCAATGTATCTTTTGTGTAAATCTGGACTTACACTTCAAGCAAACTGCCTGGCTTGCTGAAAGGTGGAGACACCTTTCGATTCAGTCTTTTAATATGTGTTGAGTGCCACCTATGTGCAGAGCAAGATATTGGGGACTTTGGAGAGATCCAGAAGAGTGAGAAGACAGTATCCTACCTTAGGGGGTTCCCAGTCCAATGAGGGAGGCAGCCCCATGCCTTGGGAGCTCCCAAGCTATAGAAGGAGCTAACAGTCTAGTCTGGAAAGGCAAACAACTTCAGGACCTGCTTCTAAACCGGAATCCCAAGTACACCCAAAATGAATCCAGCCTTGACTGTGTGGAGTTGGGTAAACCACCTGCCTCTTATCATGATGGGGAACTAGAATGAGGACAGCTCCAGGGAACAAGAAAGGGGCCACCATAGGAGCTGTCGCATGTCCCAACAGTGGGGAGGAGCTGAGGGGCAACCCTTGCTGGATTAGTGTTATCCTGGGAAGGCTTCTGGATGCGATGGGATTTGAGGTGCTGCGGCAAGAATGAATTGCTCACGGAAAGGTGGGGTGGGGGCATTCCAGGTAGAGGGTGCCTCCTGGGGGATGCAGGGAACATGAGGGTGCTGGGCAATTAAGCCTTGGGCACACGCCTAGGCAGTCACCCCCAATTCAGAGCCAGTTGAAAATGCAGAGGAGAGAGGAAGGCCAGTGTGTGGGTGTCTTGACCAAACCCTTGAAGCTGGCCAGCGGCAAGGGCAAGGACCAGGGTCAGGGTCAGAGGTAGAGGGCATGAGTGAAGGCGACCCAGACTGAGTCCTTCCCTAAGCACCTAGGTTTCCTGACAGCTGTTAAGGAAGCAAGGTGAGAAAGGGTTAAGTATGCCCCTCCACCGCCCCCAAATGCTTCCTGTGTTTGAAATCCTTCAGGTCTCTGCAAACCCTCTGGCCCCCGGCCAGACGGGCATTGTCCGGGGAGCGGTTGTGGGTTGTCAGAGAGGCCGCGCAGCCTTTGTTGTGGGGCCACCTCAGGGTTCCCTCTCGCGCTCTGGCTGGGGCTGCAGAGTGCGTGCCTGGAGGGGCGCGGTGCGGGAGGCTCGCTCCCTCTCCCTCTTCCTGCCCCCCCTCTAGCCCTCCCGATGACCACATGACCAAGTGGGCTCGTGGCCAAGCCACAAGCTACAAAATGCAGCCCCTGGAGTGAGCGGGGAGCATTCTCGCTGGCAGCCGGGGTCAGGGGCAGTTGCAGCCGCGGCTGAGCAGCCAGCTGCTAGGAAAGAGCTCGCCGCTGCCGCTCCCGGAGCCGCCGAGGCCAGCTTCGCGGCGCTGCCCCGCGGCGGGAGAGGAGGCTGCAGAAGAGCGGAGGCGGCCAGCGGGGGCGGAGGGGCTCAGCGCGCACACTCAGCGGCCGGGGAGCCTCCCGAGCTCAGCGCCCGCACGCGCCAGCCGCGGCTTGCGCCTTTCTTGGCCTCCTGGCGCCCGACCTCTCCTCCCCTGCGCCGGCTCGCCGGGGCCGCGGCGGCCCGAGGAGCAGCATGAATCTGCGGCTCTGCGTGCAGGCTCTCCTGCTCCTCTGGCTCTCCTTGACCGCAGTGTGTGGAGGTGAGTGCGCGCCCTCCCGCTCGCCCGGGCTGCAGCCGGCGCGCTCCTTTCCCTCCGCCCTCCTCGCACTCTCCCCGCCTCCCGGGGAGCCCGGCGCGAGCCGTGCAGTAGCAGCCACGCGCCGGCCAGCGCCAGGCAGCAGATTGACAGGGCGCCCCGGGCCATGAGGCGGCTGGCCGCAAGAACCGCTTCTTCTGCGGGGCTCAACTTGGCCTCTGGCATCATCTGCCCGTCACCTTGTCCTTCCTAACCGTCGCTCGCAGTCCCAGGAGCGCAGGACCACAGGTGTGCGCCGCGTGTCCCATGCCCTCCACCCCGTGTGGTGAGGGTGGAGGCCGGGGACATGCCCGCTCCCTCGTGGATCGGTGGAAGGAACTGACCAGAGTCGGGTGGGCTGGGCCCCCATATTAAACGTCTTCTGGTCCCTGAAGGCTGGGAGCCTCCCGCCGGTCCAGGGGCGCGGGAAACCGGGGATGATGTGCCAACATGCAGACGTGACACTTGTTGCATAGGCAGGAGTGCGCGGAGGGGGTGGCGGCATGGAGCCCAGCTGTTGCTCCTTTTGGCCTGCATGTGTGAGCAGAGGCAGCCTCCCCAAGGCAGGGCCGGGCCCAGCCGGGCTGGGCTGGTCTTCTCCTCCCTAACCCCAAGGTCCTGGCTGGCCTCCTCCCCTGCACAGGATGCCCTCCCCATAGCCTCCATCCCACCCCCAGATACTTGGTTCTCTTACATCCTGGCTCCAGCCTTTCTTTCTGTCCCAGGCATGGGCATGCTTCACCTTAGTCTCCCTGTCGCTAGGCACCAAAGGAGGAAGCACAGCACCTGACCCGACCCCTCCCTGCAGCTCAGGAAAGGGGAGTCCTTTTGCCCTCACCTGCCAATACTTGGCACTAGTGCCCATGTCCGCCCCTAGCCTGGTCCCCACCCACGCCCCAGCAGCCCCATCCCGGGCTGCCTGTCCTCTGTGTGTCAATGTCTCCTGGGGCTGCCAGCTCCCACCTCCAGCTGCTACAGTCCTATGATCTGGCTGTCATTGCTGCCTGCCTGGCACCACACAAGGGGAAGGCCAAGACCAGGTGGACTAACGCCAGGACCATGGCTGGAGTCACAGGGAGGTGGGAGCAGAAAGAAGGAGAAGGCAGAGCAACGAGTTTCCTAGGGCAAGGGCACAGGGCCCTACGTGGTTCCAAACCCTCCAGAACAGGAGGATGGCATGCAGCCCAGGAGCCTCTGAGGGGTCCAGCCAGCTCTGCCTGCCTCTCATCGCAGGCCACCTCCTTTCTCTGCTCTTGCTTTTTGGCCCTGTTGTGGCCCTGGGAATACTGCCTGACTTCTCAGAAAGGCGCGGTGGTTGGGGCTGGCACCTCCTGCCTCCAGGTAGCTGGCCAGTGATCTCTCTCTTCAAGACCTGAGCATGAAGTCAGCCACCGCCACAGTAAGAAGTGGGCAGGTTTTTTCCACAGAAACTCCTATCAGGCAGGTAACAGAGGGAGCAAAAGATACTAATGTAAGATACGAATGTAAGATACGAATGATACACCATACCAGCCTGTCCTCAGGGAGCCTACCGTCTGGTGTCATTAACAAGGCACGACACTTGTACAATACCACCACAGGCAAATAGTCCAGGGTGGTGCCTTCAGGGAAGAAAAAGACTGGGTGCAGAGAGAGTGTTCCAGAGGAAGGTGGGGCTTCTGGATCTGCACACTTGGTGCTCCCCACAGAGGCTGTGGGGAGACCCCTAGCCAATAGACAACCATTCAGACTCTCCTGGGGCCCAGCCATTGGGACAGTACTAGCAAAGGGGAGAGAGCTGGTTTCAAGGGAAGGGAAGTCGGCCAGGATGCCTGAACACCGTGTGGCTGGTCCAGAGCCTGCCACTTCGTGCTTTAATTCCCCCGTCTTCATTAGGTAATCTGTCTACTCTGATTTGGGTAAATTCGTTGCCCTCACATTTTGCTCAAGCCTCGTGTTGGAAACTTTCAGGGCTCTCACTGACTTCTCTACTCCCTGACTTCTCCTGGAGCCAAGGAGGGGCACGTCCCTGGAGGTGGCCACCAGCCAAGGGTCCAGGTACACATGTCCTGCTCCTGCTGGCTCCTGTCCTGGGTTAGAAGTAGGAATCCCAGAACCACTTTGTCCTTGGCCCAGACTGGCATGCTGTCCCTGGCCAGAGTCCCCAGTCAAAGTTCCAGCCTGAAAACCATACTTCCTCCTCTCCACAGTCTGTCCTGACTTGGAATGTCTGCCCCCGACCCCTCTCCACACCGCCCGCCTCTCATCACCCCGATACCACCGTGTACACTCCTCCACTGCCTCCTGACCTGGGATACACTTTGCTCTTGTGAGTCTGAGAACTCCTGGGCCAGGGCCAAGTGTCCCTCGGTCTCTGAGCACCTCTCTTTTTCCCCTTCTCCTCCCCCTCCGCAGGCCCAGCTCAAAGCCTGCAGTCACAGTGGGAGTGTGAGGAGAGCCTACTGTACCCCTCCTGCTCAGGGAAGGGCATCTCCACTCCATCCCCAGTCCTTAGCACTAAGCACCCATGTAACCTGAGCCAGGCCTCTCCACGCAAAGAACTAAGGCAAGGGAAGCAGAGGGCCGCCAGATAGAGCATGATGTATCCCAGGGCAGCAAAGCTGGCACTGGAGACAGCACAGGGCCCTGGAGAAGGCGACTGGGATGGGGGGGTGGGCAGACAAAGAGACACATGCAGGACCACAGAGCAGTGGAGGGGCATTGCCAGCGGGGTCCCCAACGGGGGACACATTTGGGCTTTTAAAGTCATCACAAGACAGGCCAGTCTGAGAGGAAAAACAGGTGCGTCATTCCTGATGAGGCTGGCATGTTCCTGAAAAGTCGCACGTACCTCTTGGTGCGTTGGCAGGGTTGGAGTTCAGATTGCATGAAAGTCAAATCCTGTCCTCCCCCGACTGCAGTTCTCAGCGTGGAGATGCTATAGCTTCATGGCTGATGGCGCTTCAGCAGGCAATGGCTCCAATCTCTCTAGGCTCAAGATTGTTTGGGGAATTGCTCCAGCCTCCTTTTACGTAGCAAATGAGCTAGAAGAAAATATTTAAGTGCATTAGAGCTGGCCTCCATTTCTAAAGGGGAATTCTTTTGTACAGTCAAGACCTCTGCAGTGATGAGAATCAACAGCCTCTAATTTGTTCCTTTGGACAGGATAAAGCCAGGGTTTCAGGTGTCAGCTTATCTGATGGTGAGCTAGACTCAGAATCAAAAGTAGGAAACAGGTGGGTGATGGGCTCAGAGTGTGGGAGGAGCCAGCAGAGCTCGGTGATGCTGAGGACAATGAGTCCCCCACCCAATGGGAGGGATGCAAGAGGCCCAGGGCTGGTCTCCAGAGCTTGGCTGGGGGCTCAGTCAGCTCAGAGCAGTTCTTCTCTGCAGACCTAGAGTCTAGACATCTTCCTGGCCAGAGTCAGAACCACCAACCCTGCTCCCCATCCTGACATACGGCCTCTAGCCCTCCCTTTCTGACTGCCATAGACTTACAGTCTTGGGTGCTGAGCACATGGAGATGACGCCCTCCCCCTCCTGGCACGGTGCTTCTCTTCTCCATGTCTGCCACCACTCTGAGCTACAATGGCCTGCGTCACTGCCCCATCCCTTCTGCACCCCCAGCAGTTCAAGGTGCAGAGGTGAGAGCCAAGTGTTGACTTGGTTCACTTCACAAGGCCCCTAGGTCCTTCCCCTGCGTTATCAGCATCATTCAGATCCATCCTCAGTGATCACGGTGAGCCTTGTGGGGACCCCAGAACTCAAGGCAGAGGCTGAAGCAGCTGCGGTGGGGAGCTTAGTGAAGGTCTTTCCCTCCTCCCCTTCTCCAGCCGCAACCCCCTCACAGATGGCACCAAGAGGGTAGCTCTGTGATAGTCAGACAGAAGCAGCCCACTTGTTCCATCCATACTTACTGCTCCAAAGTGCTAAGATAATTTTTCTTTTAATTCTCATAGGTTATGAATTTAAGGAATAAGTTGGCATGGAATTGTGGCTAGCTAACCAAATGACCCAACTCAACAGCGGGGTCCTCATGGACCTGGCGATTTTTCTTGGGGGAAGAGGGAAGGAGGGTGCAGGCTTGGAGAATATGTGTTTATGTATGTGTTTGTGGAGGGGGTGGGTATGTCTGGGTGTGAGTGGGGAGAACTGCAGGCCCAGAAGCCTGGGGGAAGAGAGCCCTAAGGCCAAACCCGCCCACTTTTGGCCCAAGAGGAGTCTAAACACTTGGAAATTGTGTGCAAGTGGAGGAGGACTCACAAGAGCCAAGGAGCCAAGGAAGGAACAGAGTGTGGGGATGTTGGAGGCAGAGGCAGAGGGGAAGAGGGAACTGCCAATGGTATCACTGGGGTGTGAGCAGCCAATGGGAGGCTCTGTGGAAACTGCGAGCAAGTGGTGGGAATTCCTGGGTAGATGGCAATGGGGCTCAAGGGACAGGAATCTAGATGCAGGCAAATCAGATGGTGTGCAGGGGGAGAGAGACTGTTACTCATTATCTCTGGCCTCAGATGCTGTATCTGCACAGGCCTGTACTGGGCATTGCACAAGTACCCTGCCTGACTGCCTCTTCTCCGGCACCATCTCATCTCCGCACACTGCCTGCCGTCACCAACCAGGCTTGTCTTGGGGGTGGCAGCTCGGCTTCCCTGCATGGACTGTAGGCTTCGTGAGAGTCGGCCTGCATGACTTTTCCCTTACTGCACCCAAGGATACCCTGCACCACTTGGATTCCATTGTCAGGGCTCAGTCTCGTGTCAGGAGGCTTCTACTCTAAGCCTCCTGACAGATGTGGACAGATGTAAAGAGGAGCCCCAGAATGCAGAATAGAAGCCAGTTGGGATTGAAATGGAAGGAATTTACATGAGACACAGGATGTAGGGTGTGATCCGGGAATTTCAGGAGGTAGGGCATTGGTGGGGAGGTACCAACTTGCAACAGCCCACCCCGCTCCTGGTGCACAGACATGCTGCTGAAGGTAACCATTCTCTCATTTATTCATTCTCAAATATGCGTGCAATATTTATTGGTCTCTAAATCTGGTCTCAGATTTCTAAATCTGGTCACAGTATGAGGCAGGCTGAGTCGGAGACCCCTCCCTCTTAACCCGCCTGGCCCAGCCCCATCCACTGGGAGGACTTGGTGCCCTAGAGAGGCCTAACCACCAATGAGACACCCAGGGGTGAGATATGAGCTCCCTAGTACTCAAAAGTGGGTCATCCTGCATATCAAAGGATGTAGGAGTAAAATGACGTGATGTTCGGGATTTGCTTTAAAATACTGCAGTCAAGGAAAATAGAAAAGGGATAACTAAAGCATATGTGACTCCATCTGGATAACTGTTGAATCCGGGTGATGGGTACATGGTGGTAGGAGGGTCATTGTAATGTCATATGTCTAAAATGTTTGAAGTGTATCAGTCGCAGGGGTGCCATGGTGATTACTGCCTCCTGCCACCCAGCCAAGTACAGGCATGACGCCCCAAAGTGCACACCCCCCAATGATGTTCCAAAGAACCCACTTGTGCCTGTCAGCAACATGATGTAACTGTCAAAAGGACAGAAAATCAGCTGCATCAATGGCAAGATGTGAGTAGTAGGTTCCGTTTGTGCCAGGACAGTGCAGAAATGGCAAATTTTCCCTCAATATGAACAAGAGAAACAAAGAAAATCTATGAGAAGTGCCGCCACATGGAGAGACCACCCCTCCCGTGGGCCTGTGGTCTGCGGCCCCTGCTCGTTTCCAACAACCTTCCTCACTAACAGGCTTTCTCCTTCCTGCAGGGCCCCTGATGCGGCTTCCCTATGGGAATGGGCTGGAAGAGGGCAATGTCCGCCACCTGGTGCAGCCCAGAGGGTCGAGGAACGGGCCAGGGCCCTGGCAGGGAGGTCGGAGGAAATTCCGCCGCCAGCGGCCCCGCCTCTCCCATAAGGGACCCATGCCTTTCTGAAGCAGGTACTTGAGCCTCTGCTCAGTGGACAGCGCTAAAGCGGAGGGAGAGGGACAGCCTAGAAGCCGGGTGACCCTGCAGCTCAGCACTGGCCAGACACATCCATCAAGCAGTCCTGGCGCCACACGCACAGGGACTTAGAGTTGGCAAGAGAGCTTATGGGGCAGCTGTCTGGCCCCTTTATTTTACAGGCGATCTCCTCATCTGAGGCCCAGAGAGGGGCTTGACACTTGGGGCCAATCTTCCTTCCACCCTGCTGCCTGGGGTTGGGGAGGCTGGCCTGCTTAGAGATTTCTAGACATTCTGGTGGACCTTAATGGCTGGGGAGGGGTGCCCAGGGCAAACCTACAGATGTCCAGTGTAGACTGTCACCAGAGTTGGGGAAGGAGGCAGAGAGCTCTAGGGGCTCTCAGGCAGAGAACAAGAGGACAGCTGTGGCTGTGGTTGCCTGGAGCTGTGAGAAGGAGGGAAGAACCAAGGCAGCAGCAGAGAGAGGAGAGCTGAATTCTGTCCCTCACCTGGTCTGCTGGCTGTCCCACTGCAATGGGGACAGGCAGGCACCAACTCAGGGGTCTTGGGCTCGAGGTTTGGGCTGAGTGGAGTTGGGGGGAGAGAGAAAGGGGTCTCCTCTCCTTTCCTGGGGAGTTCCTTTGGTCTAGGATATGTCCATGACTTCTCTGTTGTCATTTTTGTCTCCTTAGGACTGAAGGGGCCCCCAAGTGCCCACCCCCTGTGGTTCTGTCTCCTCCATAGATTGGTCTGCTTCTCTGGAGGCCTCATGTCCATTCAGCTCTCACCTCACACCTGCTGTAGCCACCGATGGGCCCGGCTCTTCTCACCTGCCTGCTTCCCCCAGTGGCGTGTTCCTGGCTATAGTTTGGATGATTCCCGTTCTCTCACAAGGATCCGTCCAGTCCATCTTCCTGGCCCCTCCCTGGACTGACTTTGGAGACCCAGCCCCAGAAAGCCTCCCTTCTTCTCCAGGTCCCCACTGCTCTAGTCCCTGCCTGTCTCATCTAATGCCCCAACCCTTCACTTGGGCCTTCCTTTCTCATGTCTGCCCTGGGCCCGGGGTGGAAATGCTCCCTTCTGCGGGCTCCAGCAGATCCCTTGTTTTCCTGTCAGTTGGACCCCTCACCTGGCCTCCAGGGAGGAATGCAGAGAAAAGCAAGGGGAGACTCTAGTTAAGAGGTGCTGGCTGCGGGGATCCAGACAGGGAACACTGGGGGCACAGAAGTGTGGCGGGGGGAGCTCTGGTGAAATGGGTGGAGCATCGGTGTTTACTCAGTTAAGGAAGAGGTAAAGGAGAGGGGCCTGTGAAGTCCTTTGTCACTTCTCTTGACTTACTGTGCCTCCCAATACTCCCTTCTTCCTGCCCCCACACCCCATCCCCAGCTAGCCCAAGCTCCAAGTCAGGAGGGGAGGGTGCTGGGTCTGACATGGCTCTATACCCTCCCAGGAGTAAAAGCCAAGCAAGAGGTTGTTTTTGCCAAGAATCACAGAATATTAGAACTGAAAGGACCCTTGGAGATCACTTAGCCTTCTTAGGCAAACGCCTGCGAAAACAGAAGCCTAGAGAGGGGAGTGACCTGCTCAGAGTCATTGCAGAGCTGGAATGGGGACCAGGTCTCCCATCTCCTACTTTATGATGTCCTCTTCCCTCTTGATGATGTCTTTTCAAAGCAAATGAAGTGCCTTTTCTGGAGGCTGGGGCTGGGGGTGACTGGGAGGGGAAGGGAAGGGAGAGGCAAGCTGGCTGTGAACTGTCCTATTGTGGGGCCGGAGCTGCTCCCACCTCCCTGACCTACCCCTGCTGCACCATTCCCCCAGCTGGGCTGGAAGGTTCCATAACTGGTCAGCTGCCCCCATTCTGGCAGCATTCCCAGACCCGGGGTACTCTAATAGGGGCGGCTCAGGAACTGAGACTACCGTTCAACCCCTGTGGTGATGGTTTTCAGGAGCATGAGGTAGCCTTCAATCATTGGACTCCATGGCCTTCCCTTCGTGCTGACTGGACCTTCCTTCCAGGGCTTTTCCTTTGGGGGAGGCGGAGAGGGGAGAAGAAGGAAGGGAAGGGCAGAAGGAAGGAGGGACAGGAGGAAGAAAAGAAAGCAAAGGAAGGGAAGGAAGGAAAGAAGGATGGGAGGAAGTGCAGCAGGAATAGCACCCTCTCCCCGGGAGGCCCCAGCTTCCGTGAGGGGCCATCACCAGCCATTCCTTGGAGGGAGCTTTCTCACCTATTGCTTGAGCAGGCTTCCCAGGAGGGAGAAAGGGAAGACAAAAGCCTGATGCCCAACTTTGTGTGTGTAGGGATGGGGGAGTCAGGGCCCCCCAAGTCCCACAATAACCCCAATGTTTGCCTATCCGCCCCCCCCAAGCCTTCCTTTACCTCTGCTGCTGCTAACGCTGCTGCTGCTTAAAGGCTCATGCTTGGAGTGGGGACTGGTCGATGCCCAGAAAGTCTCTTCTGCCACTGACGCCCCCATCAGGGATTGGGCCTGCTTTCCCCGCTTCCTTTCTGTGTCTCCTGCCTCATCGGCCTGCCATGACCTGCAGCCAAGCCCAGCCCCGTGGGGAAGGGGAGAAAGTGGGGAACGGCTGAGAAAGCTGGGAGATAGGGAACAGAGGAGGGTAGTGGGTGGGCTGGGGGGGCTGCCTTATTTAAAGTGGTTGTTTATGATTCTTATACTAATTTATGCAAAGATATTAAGGCCCTGTTCATTAAGAAATTGTTCCTTTCCCCTGTGTTCAATGTGTTTGTAAAGATTGTTCTGTGTAAATATGTCTTTATAATAAACAGTTAAAAGCTGACAGTTCGCCCTTACTCTTGGAGGTCATGTTCAGGAGGGGCGTTCCTTTCCCCTGGGGGCCATGGTTGTCTCCATGCCCACATATTGCACATGCAGGGAGGTAAGTGCCTGCATCCCAAATCGATTCTAGGTCAACTGGCCTCAAACCTATTTGCCACGAGCTCACAAAATGAATCCCTATGCTTAATGACCAGGTCACATAAAATCCAGCCCTTATAGGTTTTCTGGCATCTGTTTGGGTGTCCTCATTTTTTTGGCAGTGTCATTTAAAGAATTTTTCAAAAGCAATTTATTTAAGAACATGCTGATTAAATGCAGGATCGCTACTAAAATTGTTTTGTATCCTTGGTGGGTGTCTTCTGCTATTTTATCTACTTTTGAACACTTTCAGGACTTTTAGCCAGTTTGCCTTTCTTGAAAATGTTGTGTTTTCAGTAATAAATACATTTGATAATGACTTTGTTTGTATCATTTTATGTTTCACAAAGTAGAGTTGCTTGATAAATGAGATAGCCTGAAAATAAAATGCAAAGAGTTGAATATAATTCTGCCCCATCTGTCTCACTTCATGCTTGTTGTCAAAATGCCAATATCTTGCATAACAGAAGGGAACATTGGGTACATGCTAATTTGGTTAATAAACCCATTAGGTGCACACATGCATACACATTACAAAGCAAAACTCAGTGAGAAGCAGAGAGGAGGGATCGAAATGGGTTCATTTGATAAATCTCGTGGGAAATCCTGTAGATTTGACAAGTATTTAGTGCTAGAAATATACAATTTTAAAGAAAGGGTCTTCAAACAAACTCCCTAAAAGTCATAAAATGTTCAATAGGAGAGAAAATAGAAAAGTCACCCCAAGCATACAAAACAATCTCATTATTGACAAAATACTGCAAGTTGTGATAGTGATTTAAAAATGCAGTGTTACGGCTGGGTGCAGTGGCTCACACCTGTAATCCCAGCACTTTGGGAGGCCGAGGCGGGCAGATCACTTGAGGTTAGGAGTTTGAGACCAGCCTGGCCAACATGGTGAAACTCCGTCTCTACTAAAAATACAAAGATTAGCTGGGTATGGTGGCAGGCACCTGTAATCCCAGCTACTCGGGAGGCTGAGGCCAGAGAATAGCTTAAACACAGGAGGCGGAGGTTGCAGTGAGCCGAGATCACGCCACTGTACTCCAGCCTGGGTGACAGAGCCAGACTCCATCTGAAAAAAAAAAAAAAAATGATGTTACGTTGGATGTGCCTCTTAGGAAAACTGGTGTAAAATGCCTTATTTAAAAATTACTAGTTTGACTTTTAGGCAAACAGGTCATCAGAGGAACTGGTTTTAGGCAGAGGTTTCAGGTGGACTGACTTTATGCTGATTAGTCTGTAACCTCCCTAATCATCCCCAAAGTTCTAAATTCACGTGAAAGCAAGGAGAAGCGGGTGGAGCATGGGGCAAGACAACTTAATACCGACCCATAAGTGTACAGTGAATTAGATAGGTGAATCTAGAATCTGGTCTTCAAATTCCAGAACGCAAACTCTTTCTACAGTACTACAGAAGGTCCCCTAACTAGAAAGAAGAACTAGATACAAAACGTGTTTGATATTCTTTTTTTTTTTTTTCCCCAAGACAGAGTCTCGCTCTGTCTCCCAGGCTGGAGGGAAGCCAGTGGCGTGATCTTGGCTCACTGCAACCTCCAACCTCCACCTCCCGGGTTGCAACGATTCTCCTGCCTCACCCTCCCAAGTAGCTGGGATTACACGCACCTGCCACCACGCCTGGCTAATTTTTTGTTTGTTTGTTTATTTATTTATTTATTTATTTATTTATTTTTATTATTATTTTTCAGTAGAGACAGGGGTTCACCAGGTTAGCCAGGCTAGTCTTGAACTCCTGACCTCAAGTAATCCGCCTGCCTTGGCTTCCCAAAGTGCTGGGATTACAAGCATGAATCACCATACCCAGCTGTGTTTGATATTCTTAGTAAATACAATACGAATTCGTGTACAAGATGGCACGGTGTGGACTGGTGGGATCAGGGAAAGCTAATAGAGGCTAAGTGATAAAAACAGGCCCTAGAAGGCACAATAGCATTTGGTTAAGTTGGCGAAAGGATGATGGGCAGTGACGGCGGGGACAAGGAAGGGGGAGCAGCCACCAGGGTCCATGGAACATATGTAGTCAACTGGATACTACTGGGTGGATGCAAGTGTGACCTCCTTGGGGCAGGGGATAAGGAAAATAAAATTGGTGGCTTCTGTAAAGATAATTAGACCTCAGACCAAAAGAAGGCTGGACATATGATATGTGTTGCTACTACCCTTTGGAGATATCTTGACCAAATAAATACAACAGAAGCAGAGTAGGGCATTGTTTTTCAAAATGCAGAGCTTAGGAGAAGAAATAGGAGTTCACTTAACTGATTGTTTCTGGACTGGAGGTCCTGAGCTGAGACGTTGACGAATGGGGGCAGAGAACCTGAAAACCAACACTCTTTCAAATCCATCTGGAATTAGGCAGCCTCTGAAATGACAGAGATTAGGGAGGCAAACAGACTCAGACCACACACAGCTTTTCAGGACCCCAGGTGTGGTGTAAAATGAGCCATAACTGCTTAGAAATCTAACATTTCAGACTCTCCTGTAGGCCTGGCTGGCTTGGTACCCCCCGTAGGGGCTGGGCTCCTCTGCATTGAGGGAACCACGAGGCCTGGCCTGAGCAGCCATTCTGAGGTCCTTACAGAATTCAATTCTCCAAGCCTAAAGGTTATTCAACTGAAATGTCTCAATCCAAAGTTTCTTTCTGACCAGAGTGTGCCTGTGCCTGCTAACTGCCAAAGGAGATGGCAGAGATTTACTCAATGTCTTCCTCTCCCGGCTTCAGAAGGGCCGCTGACTTAGCCAGCATTTCTCGGTAACTCTCCAAAGGAAGGCTTCTTCTCTAGGACTCCTTTGAAAATCCAGCTTTTCCTATGTAGTGGCCAGTGCTCAGAGAAGGAGCCCAGCAAGGGACACCCCTTGCCGCTGTCTTGGACTTCAGCCAAAGGTCCAAGTCGCATCCAGGACACTTCCTTGAATGTTTCAAATCAGCCGCCAACAGACTTTTTCTGTAAAGAGCCAGATAGTTTTCTTGACTTTTTGAGCCATATGGTCTCTATCCCAACTCAAACCTCTTTGAGTTTGATGCTGCTGCCTACTTTTTAGCACTGTGGTCGGAATTGACTGTGACGACGCAGGTAAAGTTTTTGGCATGTGCAAAAGCAGCCATACACAATACATACACCAGTGGACATGACTGTGTTAAAAAAAAAAAAAAAAAAAAACTTTATAAAAGCAGGTAGCAGGGCATAGTTTGCCCAGCTCTGTCTCAAATGAAGCATCAGCAAGCTCTTCAACTCAGCCCCTGAACCCTTGCCTGGAGCACAAGGGGAAGACTTACATTCTGCAGCAAAGTATAGAATTAAGTGATTTAATACACTGGTTATGAGATGGCGTCTGATAATAATCATACTGACAGAGTGATTCCAGTGGAAGGAGAAGTCTGGAGTCAGATCAGGCTCAAATCCTGGCGCCACCATTTACTCACCTGCGTGACCTTGCAGCAAGGGTCTTGATCTGGATGAGCCCATGTTTCTGCTTTGGGCAGGATGCTGCTGCCCACTTTATAGCACTGTGGTCAGGATTGACTGCGATGATGCAGGGAAAGTGTTTGGCACAGTGCCTGGCCCATGTTATGAGCTTACTAAGTGGGAGCTATTATTATCTCTGCTAAGCCTCATTCTAGCCCTGAGAACTGGACAGGGCAACCATCATTATCCCCAATTTATAGATGAAAAATCAGGCTCATGGAGGTGAGGTCACTTGTTCAAATTCACAGAGCCACTCATGGGTGAGTAGAGCCTCAAACCTGGGTCTGTCCCTGGCTCAGGTCAGCTGCTGCTATGGTTTGAATGAATCCTTCAAATTCATATTTTGGAAACTTAATCCCTAAATTCAAATGTTGATGGTATTTAGAGGTGGGGCCTTTGGTACGTAATTAAAATTAAATAAGGTCATCAGGATTGTGCCCCTATGATGGAACTGGGGACTTTATAAGAAGAGGAAGAGAGACCTGAGCTGGCACACTCTTGCCCTCTTACCATGTGATGCCATTTTACCATGTTATGATTTGCAAAAAGGCCCTCACCAGATGCCAGTGCCATGCTCTTGGCCTTCCCAGCCTCCAGAGCTGTGAGCTAAATAAAGATTTTTCTTTATAAGTTACCCAGTCTGTGGCTACAGAAAACAAACTATGACAGCTTCCCTGCTCCTGCTAAGGGTCCTCTTTCCCACCATGAGTGTGCCTCAGCCACTGGAAATTTCTGGTCTCCCAGATAGCCTATAGGGCCTCCCCAGGGACAGATTAGGTCCTTGGCATTTTTCTTTGTAGAAGCTTAGCTTGGGCAGCAGCCCAGGAGGCCTCTCCAAAGGTGTTAAGTGCTCACCATTAACATCTGATCTGTCTGGAAGTCTGGAGCCAGGCACCTGTTTCAGGATACCTGCTTGGCTGTTGGGGTTCCTTTCTGCACAAGGCCAGGGGCTCAGAAACCTGGGTTCCAGTCCTGAATCTGCTTCTACCTAGGGCTTGCTGGGTAGCTTAGCAAAGTCTTTCCTTGGCCCTTTCTGGGCCTCAGCCTACTCACCTGCCCAGGACACCTGGGTGGGTAGATGTGAAGCTTCTGCTTGTGACTAGGGCTTTGTTGGGGTCCCAGCTAACAGTGGGGGGTGATTCAGGCTGCCCTCCAGAGGCAATTCAGGACCTGACCCAGGGACCTGTAGGGAGGAGCTCTGGGAGAAGAACTGGGCATATGGCAGGAAAATGGGAACCTAAGCCAATGAAGGAGTCCGCTGCTGGGTTACGTGGGTTGCACAAGCTTCCCATAACCCCAGTGGCTGCTGGAACCTCCATTCCATACTTCCCCCTTTGCACAAATTAAATGCTTTCTGATCTTCTCTGAGTGTTAAAAAATTGGCACACTGCTGCAGAGCTAGCCTGGGGGCGTGAAACTTGGGGTTCTGACCTCTGGATCCTAACCCCAGCTTCGCCAGTAACTGGCTGTGCGATTCCAGGCAGGTCTATTCGTCTGTTAAGGGTCCTGGTTCTCCCTCATCTATTTTCATAGGATGACAATCTCTGCTTTCCCTACCTTAAACACACAGAATCATAGAAGGGCAGAGCTGACATGAGTCTGACAGATCATTCAGTACCCTAAGCCCTGTTATTTTTACAAATGAAGAAAGTGGGACTCAGAAAGGGTAAGTGAACTCTTAAAAGAACATAGCTAGATAGTCCTAGGAAGCTCATATAGAGTGCTTCTCATGTACCAAGCACTGAGGAGCTTCACCTGTCCTGACTTACTCAGTTCCCATCACAATCCCATTTTATAGCTGAGGAAACTGAGGCACTCAGAGGCTAAGCCATTAGTCTAAAGATCTGTGGTATGTGAAATGAACTGACAGAAACAAGGTGGCATTGCTTTAAAGGAAGGCAAAGGTACTGCTGAAATGCCAATCATTCCCTCCAGGGCTGCAGTCACCTCTCGTCTGTAGGGGATGGGCTTCGCTTTGGCACCCTCAGTCCCAGGGCAACAGAACTGCTTGTGATTTAGGGGCTGTGGGAGGCTTGCTGGGAAGAGGGTGCCCCTTTTTCCATCTAGGCAGAGACATCTCTGGCTCCCTCTCCAGCAGGTGTAGGGATAGAGGCTGGTGACTTTGGCATATGTTATGGGGGGTTTCATCCCCCATGTCTCTAGGCTCCTGAACTCTCTGGAAGCCTGGAGTTCCTCTCTCCTTTGGAAATTCCCAACTCCTCAGATGTGAGGGATATGGAAAGATAAGGAAGGATAAACAAAGCAGGGAGAAAAAAGGTCCCAGTGAGGAGTGCAGGGGGATGGAGGAGGGGATCTCACCACACAGCCCCTTCTACCTCCAGCACCGCAGAGATCTTCTGATCTGATTATCCTCTTTCCTCCTTCCCTCTACTCTGGGCTACTCCCCAGCTCAGCTCCACAGCCTGCCCCACCCCCATTCCCACTCCCAAATAGCCTGTCAAGTTTTAGGTCCCAGGCCTTGTGTAAGTTTCAAAAGGAGCTCCCCTTCTCTCAATCTATGCCCAAACTTTTAGAACCCAAGCCTAGAAAGAACTCTTTGGCCTACCCCTACCCCAAATAATCAGCCTCCTGGACAATCAGCTAAAAAACACCTACCCTTGGCCAGGCACGGTGGCTCACGCCTGTAATCCCAGCAGTTTGGGAGGCTGAAGTGGGCAGATCATCCGAGGTCAGGAGTTTGAGACTAGCCTGGCCAACATGGCAAAATCCCGTCTCTAATAAAAATACAAAAATTAACTGGGCATGGTGGTGGGCACCTGTAGTCCCAGCTACTCAGGAGGCTGAGGTGGGTGAATCCCTTGAACCTGGGAGGCAGAGGTTGTGCCATTACACTCCAGCCTGGATGACAGAGCGAGACTCCGTCTCAAACAAACATAACAACAAAAACAACAACAAAAACGCCTAATCTGTGCAGGACACCATGCAAGGGACAGTGGAGGAGGAACAGTGGAGAAAGACTCGGTCCTCACCTTTCCTCTGGGAGGCACCACTGAAAGGAGGTGTGTGGTGAGGGTGTGACAGCCCTCACTAGCTGTTGTAGCCACAGTGCCCTCTGTACCACTCCCCTGCAACCCCAGGGATGTTCCCCTGGCCTTCAGCCTGCGCACTGGCCTCAGCAGGACCTGCAAGGGAGGGAGCTTCATACCCACCTTTTAGGAAGCAGAAGCAGGGAAAGCCGCAGCCTAAGTCATCCAAACCCCATTTCCGGTGCTCTTCTAGTTTCCCCAGACTTCCCTTCCCAGGTTCTCCACCTTCCTCCAATTCTCCGGGTCCTCCAACTTCTAGCCAAGGCTTGCCGCCCCCCATAAAGCCTCCCTGGATGCTCTCCTAGCCCTGAAGGTCACCTGCAGGTGAGGCCAGAATTGGAACCCAGACTTCTCCCCGCCACCTCCAAAAGCCCTTGTGCTCGCCAACCGTACACTTCCTTGCCAGATCAGGCATGGCCATAGCCACGATGGAGGTGATGATGCTGACAGTGATAACAAGGGAATATAATGATCATACCTTCCAGCACGGGATGCAGAGACTTAAACATCCTGACTCCTCCAAGTTCCAAGCCTGGGTCAGTCACTTCACCTTTCTGGGCCTCAGCTTTACCTTTTCTAAAATGGAAGTAAGAATCTCCGGCTCCCTCTCGGGCTTCTAGTGACTGAAGTTTCTGAAGTTAAAATGTTTGGTACGGTAGAGAGTATTGTGCTTGTAACGGGGAAAAAAACCCACCTTTCTTAGCGGGTGCCATGAAGACCACCCTGTTTGCATGTGAAAGTGCTTTTTGATCTGTAAAGGGGCTATGGGAATTCATTTCCCAGCATTCACTGAATGTTTATTGAGGGCCTACTTTGTACCACATTCCTTATAACCTGGAGAGGGAAACAGATGTTATTCAAAAATCACAACCGAATGTCTAACCAGGAACTGTGGCAAGGGCTCTGGAGGCGAAAAACAGGCCTCTAGGAAGTTTATCACTGAGTGTACGATCTGGGGTCAGAGAAAGCTTCCTGGAGGTGAAGTGGGAGCTGACACCTCAGGAGTGAGTAGGGGTTAAGCTGGAGAAAGGAGGTCTCAGCAGAGGGAGCACAGGGCTTGTGTCCAAAGCACCAAGGTGGGAGGAAGCAGATGTGGTTTATTGTTAAACCCATTTCACAGACAACGAAGCAGGCCCTGAGAGAGGCTGTGACTTGCAGAATGAGAGATTCCGCTGAACTCCTGTGTGCTGGCTGATTTCCTCTGTGGCTCTAGGTTGGGCAAGCAGGATGTACTATGGTCACTAAGACATCCTCTTCCGATAACTTGCCCAGACTCTATCAAATTCACCAGCTGAATATGAGGCGCTGAGAATTCCCCACCCACAGGAGTGGCTGGCTACATGCATCTGGGTCAGCTTGATGGCCTGACACTTTGGAAATTTCTTATATGTTTCCCTTTCTTTGCGCTCGGCCTCCCTTTCTCCTCCAAGCCTGCTTATTCTTTGGGGGAAACCCAGTGTGTCATGGGAGGCTGCCCCCTGCTGGCTCAGTCCTGGAACTGCAGGGACTTCTTGAGGCTTGCGCCAAGTCTAGGCACAGGCCATTATAAGAAAGTTCCCGAGGTCATCTCCTCTTTCCTGTTCGGCAGGAGGTGTGAGAACGAGCAGAGGCCAAAGTGTGTGTAGAGGAGTGGCTGACTGGTGTTAATCAAAGACGACTTTTTAAAGGGGGGCAGCTCTAAAATTGCTTCTGCTCCAAGATTCTGAGTCTGAACAATTTTGTGGGTGTGCCCCCCTGACTTGAGAGAGTGAGAGGGTGCCTGCCTCTACAGGTCATGGGCATACGTGGGCTCCATGCATGTGCTTGTGTGAACACCGAATGGGTAAGCATATTTGCTGCGCGCTGTGTAGCATATTATAGTTCGTATGCCTGTTCACTAAGAGAGGGAGAGGAGTTGCCACCCAGAGGCACCAGGGGTGAAGTCTGCGAGGGCAGAGGGCAGCATCTGGGTCTCCAAGGCCAGGCCAGGCCCAATTTGCATCCTTACAGGACTGTTCTAGGCTGTCTGGCCCTCAAGCTGTCCCAAGGAGCTCTTCCCCCAGTGAACCCCATGTTCCCACCAATTTTCCCCCTACCAGGTACACCAACCCTGCCCCACCCCCCACAGCTGCTGTGGGAAATCTCATACCTTCTGGTGGCCACAGGCAGATCTGATTCCTGCGTGTGCTCATGGGAGAGGCCTCAAGGAACAAAACCTCCCTTCACCCGGCCCTTGCCACGGCCCACATCCAGGGCTGCTGTTTTCCTCTATCTGGGCTGGTGCATCCCTACAGCGTGTTTCTGGCCAGCAAACATTCTAATCAGTTGGTGTCCAGACCTTGCTGGCTATTAAAGATTTTCACTATTGCCCCTGTCCAATTCCCATACTCCCAGGTGACATGTGCATTTTAACCTGGAGCTTCATGAGGCCACGAGTTAGGGCGTTACTCTTGTTCTCAGGCAAGGTTTTTTTTAAACAATCCTTTCTCACTGCTCCTCCAAATGGCATGAAAACACTAGCCCACCTTGCTAGTCTCAGCAAGCAAAATCCCTTGGTGAGGCCATGAGCCATCCGTTAAATACTTGAGCTATTAGGTTGAAAGCAGAAGTGTCAGATCACAGTTGAATGACCCCCTTGGACTTTGCCCAAAAGGAAAGCTTTCTGAGTGAGCTCAGAGGGATGGGAGCTCTGGAGGCTCCAAGTTCAGCTCCAAGTGAGTGCTCACACGCAGGCCGAGCCTTGTCTTTTGCCCATGGGTGGAGCACACCAGCCACACCCGCAGCATTTCTAGGAAATACCCTCTTCTGCTCCCTGGCTTTGGCCTCAACCCCTCCTTGCAGAAGTGCAGACAGTGGAAAGTTGATTTTCATAGGCTACTGTCATGCTGGGCTCCTCCTCTGCCCAGCCCATGACTTGCCCCTTCCCAACTGCTGTCCTCCCCTTATGGTGCCCCTGGGGACGGTGAGGCGGTGTGACAGAGAGGAAGCTTTCATCCCAGTTGTGCCACTTGGTAGGTGAACCACTCTCCCCCTCTTAGCTTTACTTCCCATTATCTATCTCAAGGGGATGGTAACTGTACCCTTTGCTGTTGTCTTTAGACCCAATTGAGACACTGGATCCAAAAGTACTTGGAAAGGAAAACCATTGCTGGAAGCACACAAGTGGTGAGCTCAAAGCTCTGAGATGCTACCCTCAGCCAGCTCTCTGGTCGGCACAGAATCTTACCCTTGCCAGAGTCCCTTTCTGATTCTCCGTGTGCAGGAAGATTTGTGACCCATAGTCATATAGAATCCCAAGCTTGGCAGGGACCTTTGTTGGGCCATCAAGGGATAATACAAGCTACCATTTCTTGAGCAATTATATGTTATGTACTGTTCTAAGTGCTTTATATATTATACTCATTCCATCCCCACAACAAGCCCATGAGGTAGAAACTCTTATCATTCCCATTTACAGATGAGGAAATCAAGGCTCAGTATGATTAAGTGAATTGCCCAAAGTCACACAGCTGGTAAACTGAGCCAAGATTTGAAGCCTGGCTGTCTGGCTCCAGAATCTGAGCTCTGAATCACTGTGCTCTGTGGGCTCTACACGGCCCTCACTGGGCAGGATTTTTTGCCTCTGCTTGTACGTCTCCAGTGATGGGGAACTCATTACTTTCCAACGTAGCCTATTCTAACTTCACATAGCTGTGGCTGCTGGAAACTTCTAGCATGTCTGGCCAAGCCTTTGGTGATTCAGACCACACAAAGATCTGTTTCCTGAAGGCTTAAGCAGGGGATAGGTGAAAAACAGGAGGCTACAGAAAGCAAGCATTCTCCCTGTACCCCTCGACACACAGAGACTCCCTGATCCCATTCCTTTGGGTATGTCAACTCCTTTTCCTCCAATGGAGGTTGACACAGGAAGTAAGGTGGTCCCCTCCACCTCAATATACTTTTCTTTTTTTTTTTTTTTTTTTTTTTTTTTT
>NW_016815391.1:254088-273844 GCF_001698545.2 Rhinopithecus bieti
CCAGGTGAGGCGATGCCTCGCCCTGCTTCAGCTCTCGCTGGTCAGGCTGCAGCAGCTGACCAGCACCGATTGTCCGGCACTCCCTAGTGAGATGACCCCAGTACCTCAGTTGAAAATGCAGAAATCACCGGTCTTCTGTGTCGCTCGCGCTGGGAGTTGGAGACTGGAGCTGTTCCTATTCGGCCATCTTGCTCCGCCCCCCAATATACTTTTCAACTGAAGAGAGTTGGTAAGCCCACCTGTTTGCTCCAGTTAGAGGGCAGGACATATGCAGTGACCACTGTGTTAATGAGTGTGCACTAAATACTGAATGAATGAATGAATGAATGGGCATGTGAATGAAGAACAGGATCACAGCTTCCTTTCCTGCCAGCCTCAGTCTCCTGGAAGACTTAGTTTTGCACTGTGCTTTGAGATCCTGACAAACAGCATTTCCATGGTAACGAGGCATAGACCTGCCAGTCTGCAGGGCCAAATTCTTTCCTGTCACATGGACTGTGAGCTCGCTCCAGAAAAGATCCTAAACTACCGTCAGTGTAAGCAGAGCAGGTCACTGTCAGCTGGGAGACCCTCAGAGTGGGCACTGTTGGGCAGATCTCCCAGCGCCTGTCTCCTCTGGGAACTTCCCAGACTGATCGACCTTACTGGAGTTTCCATGGTAACAACACTAGGCTAATGGGTTGCCAGGGTGATGGTGTGCTACTGCTAAGATTGCATGGACCGGACCACACAGGGCCACCGAGTTGAAAAGATGCTAATAACACCTTTCTGAGTTTCCATGACAACAACACTCGAGCACCGGGTAGGCTTTGTCCCAAATGCAGATTAGGCCCCTGCCCTCCACACTCTGGGAGAACGCCCTGGGAGGTTGGGCCACTGGGAACTGTCGTAACCTCCTAAGGGAAAGAGGTGGCCAGGGCCTGTTCCTCCTCCTCAGTCTCTTCTCTGCCCAGGGCCCCTTGCCATACTGTTCCTCAGGGCATCTGGTGGAAGTAGCCTGGTTTTGGGCAGTTGGAACTGTCAGGGAGGAGTTCTGGGACAGAAAGACAGCTCAGGATGGGTGGTGTGGGAGAAAATGGAGCTTTGGGGTACCTTTGGGATCCAGTGCCTCTCTTGGTGTATCTGCTCCCCGGCCAGGGAACTCATGCATTCTGGGGCTGAGGAAGCGGCCAAGGAGCTCTCTTTCCCTGTCAAAGCCAAAAGCATGAGGTCAGAGTTTTCAAACTTTTTTTTTTTATACAGAGTCTCGCTCTCTTGCCCAGGCTGGAGGGCAATGGCACGACCTCAGCTCACTGCAACCTCTGCCTCCCGGGTTCAGGTGATTCTCCTGTCTCAGCCTCCTGAGTAGCTGGGATTACAAGTGCCTGTCACCACACCCGGTTAATTATTATTACTTTTTTTTTGTATTTTTAATAGAGACGGGGTTTTGCCATGTTGGCCAGGCCCGTCTCGAACTCCTGACCTCAGATGATCCACCTGACTTGGCCTCCCAAAGTGTTGAGATGACAGGCATGAGCCACTGTGCCTGACCTCAAACTATTTTTTTAAAGCCTTGGCACATATAAATTCCATCAAAGTAGGCTCAGGGGCCCAGAGCCCCACCCATTCAGTCTCATCCCTCTCCCTACCACAGAGTCCCCTGAGGCATCCAAGCTTCTGTGGAACACAATTTGAAAAACCTCTGGTCTAGGCCACTCCATCTCATAGTCCAGACAGAGAGGCTGAGACCGCCAATCATTAGGGCTGCCGGAACTAAAACTCAGGAGTCTCACGTTTGTAGGGTTACTCCAGGAGCTGGGGTGGAGAGAAGGTTCTGTTGTGGGGGCAGATTAGAGGTCAATAACATCCTGGTGTAATCTGGGTTCTCTGACTTCCAGCCCATCTTTACTAAAAATACAAAAATTAGCCAGGCGTGGTGGCACACAAGAGAATCTCTTGAATATAGAGAGGACCGCTGGAGCTTCTGCCCTTCTACCTATGGGTCAGCCTTCATTCCGGTGGTCCCTCCTGGAGCTAGTAATGAGACATCTCAATAACTTGAGGTTCTGTTGTGGGGGCAGGCACAAATGTTTAGAACAAACCTTCCAGATGTGACATTTTAAGCACCTACTAAGTGCTAGCCATTATGGTAGGATATGTTTTCTAGGCTGGTTGTCATCTTTTATTTTTTGTGAGACAAGGTCTCACTCTGTTGCCCAGGCTGGGGTGCAATGGCGCGATCTCACTCCAACCTCCACCTCCTATATTCAAGAGATTCTCTTGCGTGCCACCAAGCCTGGCTAATTTTTTGTATTTTTAGTAGAGATGGGGTTTCACCATGTTGTCCAGGCTGGTCTGGAACTCTTGACCTCAGGTAATCTGCCCACCTCAGCCTCCTAATGTGCTGGGATTATAGGCATGAGCCACAGTACCTGGCCCTGGTTGTCATCTTATCTCTTCTTTATAACAAGTTATTGAGACAGGCATGGGTATCTTCAACAGATGAGAAAACAAAAGCTCAAGGGGAGTGAACTAAAGCTTGGGTGTATTAAACATTGAGCATATCTTTAGCAGGGATGTCTCATTACTAGCTCCAGGAGGGACCACCGGAATGAAGGCTGACCCATGGCCTATCTCCGGTGACACTGGGCTGAGGCAGGTGGATGCATTCAAAGCATTAGAGACACCTTACTGCCTGCTGCACCCCCATCCCCTCACTAAGTCTGCCCCGTCAGGGATGACTGTAGGGTAACTCCAGTCTCCAAGGCCGGGCATGTGTTATTCATTCACAACATGACACAGCTGCTGGCCACAACAGACAGAACATCTTGTGGGTTGAGTTGGGGGTGGGGGGGTGGTGGTTCCTAGTTGCCATGGAAACTTGAGAAGGTGTCAGGAATACCACATCATGTAAACATTCCATAATTATTCATTTGGACTGGGGCGGCAGCAGGCAGTCACTTCCCCAATTACTAAATGCTTGGCCTTGCTGGGCCACAACCAAGGCTGGTAGGCCTAATGGGTGTGGTTCCTCCTTTGGCTGTCCAGGAACCGCCCAAGCGTGTGGGCTGCTGCCAGTGGCTTTTCTGGGACTTCACTGGGGCTCATTGAGCACTGAACTTTCTCCAGTCACACCCCTCCACCTGGATATCCTTCTCCTGTCTTAGTCTGTTTGTGCTGCTGTAACAACATACCTGAGACTAAGTCACTTATAACTGGAAATCTCTTTCTTACAGTTCTGCAGGCTGGGAAGTCCAAGATCAAGCTGCTTTCAGGTTCAGTTGTCTGTGGAGGGTGGTTCTCTGCATCCAAGACGGCACCTTGTTGCTGCATCCTCTGGAAGGGAGGGACACTTGTGTCCTCAGGTGGTGGAAAAGACAGAAGAGCAAAAGGGAAGGAATGCTGTGTCCTCGCATGGCAAAAGAGCAGAAGCCAACAAACCTACTCACTCAAACCCTTTTATAAGGGCCCTAATCCCATCCATGAATGCTCCACCCTCATGACTCACCTCCGAAAGTGGAGACTTTCATAATACTGTCATATTCGCTGTTACATTTCAACACATGAATTCTGGGGGACACATTCAGACTGAAGCACCCTCCTTTGAACTCCAGCTCCAGTAGGATAGCCCTTCTGCCTAACCCTGCCTGCCTCATGCCTCTCCTTAGTTCATAACACCCCTCTTTCATCTGAGCTTGTTTGCATTTGCTTGCTTTTGCTGTAGCAGGGATCATGCTGGATTGGGAGTCTAAGCACTGACTCTGGGACCAGCTCTGTGACTCACCCACTGAGTGTTCCTGGGCAAGACCTTTGACCTCTCTGGGTCTCAGTTTCCCTCTCTGTAGTCTGTTTGCTAGTTGCTCTCCCCCTCTAGACTGTGAGCTCTCTAACTGCAGGGATAGGTCTCTGGTCCGTTGCTACAGTCTCAGCCCCCTGTACAAGCACATAGTAGGTGTTTCCTAAGTGTTAAATGACCAGAGATAATAATGGGCTGCCCTGTACCCTCCTCCATTCCTATTCAGATTTTTCCACCCTGGTTCAGTCTCCTTAGGGCCCTGCTATCCCTGCAAAGGTCTGAGAAACTCATGGCAAAGCCTTCATTGGGCTAATGGCCCTACCATTCCTAAAAGAGGCCAGGAGGGAGACACCTTAGGCCCCAAGACAGAAGTGGAGTGGAGACCTTGGGGCCTCTGGCAACCCCAACTTGTGCCCTGCTATGCCACCTCCAAGCAAGGGTGGCTGTGAGTGTGTCAGTGAGTGGGCCTTCGATCCACAGGGGCAGCAGCTCCACTACAAGCTGCCTTGCTCAGTGAAACTGCAGTATAACCTAGTGATTAGAAGCATAGGTATTGAAGTCAGATGGCCTGGGTTCAGATCCCAGCTTTACTTCTTATCAGCTGGGAGACTAAGGGCAAGGCACTGAACTTCTCGAGGCTAGTTTCCTCATCTGTAAGATGGAGGCAATGATAGTGCCTGCCTCATAGAGATCGTGTGCATTAATGCTGTGTGTGTGTGTGTGTATGTGTGTGTGTGTGTGTGTTTCTGATAATGCTTGGCACCAAGCAAACAATCAGTACAAATGAAGGGGGGAAGCAAGAGGGGAGCTCTTTATCCCAAGTAAGGGTGGGGCGTCCCTCCCTCTAATCTACCCCTTCCCCCCATTGCCATTACCCCAGTTTCTGGTCAGAGTTGTCCTACTTTCCCATGGGAAAAAAGCCCAGCTGGCTATTCTAGTGTCACTGATCTGGACCCAGCAGGACCCAGACCAGGGCAGAGTTTTCTATTCTTGTGGCCTCGTCCTTCCCAGCTCCCCCGCAGCAACAATCAGTTTTATTTATTTATTTATGCCCCATTTGTTGAGCACCTAGTTTATGCCACTCGCACGCTTCAAGTGTTTCTTGGATCGACTCTCTAAACTCTGCTTAGAGGAGCTCCTACCTTAGCTGCTTGACAGTCCCTTTTTCTGTAGCATCAAGTCTCCTCCAAACTATGGCCCTCCCATTCTGCCACTCAGTGGCTCTGTGATCCTGGACCAAATCCCTCCCCATTCTGTACCTCAATTTCTTTAGCTGATAAATGAGGGTCTGGAAGGTTTCTCTGGGGCCCTGTGTAGCTCAGGTGGCTATAGATGACTGGTTCACTGGCTCCTTGTCCCAGGGTCAGAATGAATTGCGTGTATCCTAGGAGCTCACAAAGGGAAGGGCTTGGAAGTTTGAGCCGCTGGTTTCCTGCCTGCTGGGGCAGACACAGTCCCCAGTCTCAAGGTGCTCCAGGTTTCCTGGGGAAAAACTAAGACCCATGGTGGGAGCAGGGGTGGGGCAGGATTCCTAAAAGGGAGACCTCCATTTCCTCAGTAAGTTTCCAAATGTTACCCAAAGTGGGCTGGACTCCAGCTGAAAGGCCTTGCCAAGGCTGGATAAAAGCAGCTGCCCAGCTCTCGCTGGGGCCTTCCAGGCCTGGATGGAAACTCTTTCACTGGGCTTGTCAACTGCTTGGAGAGCCAGCAGGGCTGAGTGGCTGGAAGAGGATATAATGGGGACAGCTCATTCGCAGTGAGAGCCAGGCTCCCAGCCTGCCTGTCTTCCTTGCGGGCCCTTACTTGGCCCACGTGAATGCTCTCCCCAACACTCCCTCACTGGACCTAATTAGAGTTCCACTGACCTGTGGCGTGCATCTTACCACCTCACTATGCAGGGGCTTCCCCACACCACCCTCACAACTTCAACCTTAATTCGGGTTACAGCCTCTTGATTGATAGTCAAGGAATTCTCACTAATTTTCAGCCGTTGTCTGGCCTGCTTGCACTGGAAACTCTCATTCGGTTCCCTGTAGGGCAAGAGAGTTCTTGACCTTACAGACACAAGGGAGAGGACTTGAGCAGAGGAGCAGCACGCTGAAAGTGCTGAGGCCTAATGAGAAGCCAGCACTAGACTTGAAACACTTAGAGACTGGATACCTGAATTCTAGTCCCGGCTTGGCTGTTTATTGCCTATATGACTTAGGCAAAGCCGTGTCACCTCTCTGCATCTGTTTCTTCACCTAAAATAGGGACAATGAGATCCTTGTTCTGCTAGCCTCACTGGATTGATATGAGGCTCAAGTAAGCCTGTATGGTCATCCTTTGGTATCCACGGGGGTTTAGTCCCAGGACGCCCTGGATCCATGTATACTCAAGTCCCACAGTCAGCCCTTTGAGACACATACACAAAAAGTCACCCCTCCAGGTACACAGGTTTCACAATATGCGAATATTCTATTTTCAATCTGTGTTTGGTTGAAAAAAGAAATCCATGAATAAGTGAACCAGTGCAGTTCAAACCCATATTGTTCAAGGGTAAACTGTATATGGAAAAGTACTTTTTTACCTACAGAGCACTGTGTGTGTTTCTGATAATGCTTGGCACCAAGTAAGCAATCAGTAAAAATGAAGGGGGGAAGCAAGAGGGGAGCTCTTTATCCCAAGTAAGGGTGGGGCGCCCCTCCCTCTAATCTACCCCCTCCCCCATTGCCATTACCCCAGTTTCTGGTCAGAGTTGTCCTACTCTGGGTAGATGACAAGATGCCCTTCCTCTTCTCCTAGAAGCCTAGCATCCACATTTCCCCTTCCCCTCCACCATGTGCACTGGCTTCTTCCCCTTGGCCCTCAAATGTGCTCAGAGATCCCCCATCCAAGTTCTGAGACAAACGGTCTCTACCAGACGTTTTCCATTCTCCTACTCCTGCTCTCTGGCTTTCACTCTATGCCCCTCCTCACTCTTCTTCCTCCTCAATGTCTCTGCAGGCATTTCAACCAATCCATCCTACCCCCACCTAAGTCCTTTGGTTTCCATGCTTGGCAGCTTCTCTGATAGTCCCTAGTGATCCCCCATCCTGATGTTCCTGCCCTTGTCTAATCCCATCCCCTTGGATGTGGGCTGGGCTAAGTAACTTGCTTCTAACAAATAGAATATGGCAAAGATGATGGGCTGCCATTTCCAAGATTAGATTGTGAGACTGACTCCTGCCTTTCTCACACACTCACCATCTCTCACTGGCTTGCTCTGAGGAAGCCAGCTGCCATGTTGTGAACTGCCTTCTGGAAAGTTCTGTGTCTCAAGGAACTGAGGACAGCCAATAGCCAGCAAGAAACTGGGGCTCTCGGTCTGATAGCCAGTGAGCACCTGAAGGCTCCTGCTGACAGCCATGTGAGTGAGCTTGGAAATGGATTCTTCCCTTGTTGAGCATTGAGGTGACTGCAGACCTGGCCAACACCTTGACTACAGCTTGTGAGAGGGCCCAAGACAGAGGGTCCAGTTAATCTGCACTCAGATCCCTGACCCACAGAAACTGTGAAATAATAACTCATTGTTTTAAGCCACTAAGGTTTGAGATAATTAGCAAAGTAAAAATCACTGCTGTTACTTTCTTTCTTTTCTTTCTTTCTTTCTTTCTTTTTTTTTTTAGACAGAGTCTCGCTGTGTAGCCCAGGCTGGAGTGCAGTGGTGCAATCTCAGCTCACTGTAACCTCTGCCTCCTGGGATCAAGCGATTCTCCCACCTCAGCCTCCCGAGCAGCTGGAACTACAGGTGCACACCACCACACCTGGCTAATTTTTGTATTTTTAGCAGAAATGGGATTTTTGCCATGGCCAGGCTGGTATTGAACTCCTGACCTCGTGTGATCCACCCACCTCGGCCTCCCAAAGTACTGGGATTACAGGTGTGAGCCACGGTGCCCACCCTATTGCTGCTACTTTCCAGCACCTTGGACAACATGGCTAACCAAATATCACCAGCTTAGTAAATAAGTCCCTGTGAAATCAACAGATATGATGTGTTCCCTGTTGCCTGGGAATTAATGATCCCAGGCACACAGATGCAGGTTAACAGAAATACTCAATCATTTACTATCTGTGTGCCCAGCACCACAAAGCATTATATCACACTCTGTGGAGTACAAAAAAGCATTCGGAAATCCAAACAACCCCAATTATCCTAATAATAGGGTAGTAAGTACATAAATTGGGACATATTTATGTAATGGAATACTATGGAGTCAAATGGAAAGAGCTAGATGTTTCAGTGTGAAAATCTCAAAACCTGATGTTGAGCAAAAAGAGCAAGTTGCAAAATGATATGTACAGGAAATCATTGATGGAAAGTTCAAACACTCATAAAGCAATCCTGTAAATTGTTTATAGATACAATGCACAGGACAAGTATAAAAAACACACAGGAGCTGGGTGTGGCGGCTCATGCCTGTAATCCCAGCACTTTGGGAGGCCGAGGCGGGCAGATCACGAGGTCAAGAGATCAAGACCATCCTGGCCAACATGATGAAACCCCGTCTCTACCAAAATTACAAAAATTATCTGGGTGTGGTGGCGCATGCCTGTAGTCCCAGCTACTCAGGAGGCTGAGGCAGGAGAATCACTTGAATCCAGGAGGCGGAGGCTGCAGTGAGCTGAGATTGTGGCACTGCACTCCAGCTTGGCAACAGAGCGAGACTCCATCTCAAAACAAAACAAACAAACAAGCAACAACAACAACAACAAAAAGCAGGAAAGGTATAGGTATCTCCCTTGAGCTCCAGACTCATGTACTAAACTGCCTATTCGTCATCTCCCTTTGGATGTCTAACAGGCTTCTCAAACATAATGTGACCACCACTGATTGCTTGATCCTCTCCTGCTGCATACCTGGTCCCTTTGAAGTGAATGGCAGTACATGAGAATTCCCATGTGGCTGAGGCAGAAATCTTTTTTTAGAAAACATTAGATTCAGGGGATATATGTGCAGGTTTGTCACATGCATGATGCTGAGATTTGGGCTTCTATTGATTCCATCACCCAAACAGTGAACATAGCAACTGGTAGGTAGTTTTTCAACCCTTGCCCTCCTCCTTCCCTCCCACCTTTTGGAGTCCCCAGTGTCTATTGCTCCCATCCTTATGTCTGTGTATATCCAATATTTAGCTGCTGCTTATAAGTGAGAACGTGTGGTATTCGGTTTTCTGTTTCTCTGTTAATTCACTCAGGATAATGGCCTCTAGCTTCATCCATGTTGCTGCAAAGGACACAATTTCATTCATTTTATGGCTACATAGTATTCTATGGTGTACACATACCACATTTTCTTTATCTAGTCACATTGATGGGCACCAAGGCTGATGTGATTCCATGTCTTTGCTATTGTGAACAGTGCTGCGATGAATATGCGAGTACATGTGTCTTTTTGGTAGAACAATTTATTTTTTTGGAGGTACATACCTAGTAATGGGATTGCTGGGTCGAGTGGTAATTCTATTTTCAGTTCCTTGAGAAATCTCCAAGCTTCTTTCTACAGGAGCTGAGCTAATTTACAATCCCACGAACAGTGTATGAGTGTTTTTTTTTTTTCTCTGCAACCTCGCCAACATCTGTTATTTTTGACTTTTTAATAGGAACCAGTCTGACTGGTGTGAGATGGTATCTCATTGTGGTTTTGATTTGCATTTCTCTGATTAGCGATGTTGAGCATTTTTTCATATGTTTGTTGGCCACTTACATGTCTTCTTTTGAGAAGTGTCTGTTTATGTCCTTTGTCTAGTTTTTAATGGGGTTGTTTGTTTTTTTTCCTTGTTGATGTGTTTAAGTTCCTAATAGATTCTAGATATTAATTAGTCCTTTGTTGGATGCATAGTTTGCAACTATTTTCTCCCATTCTGTGGGTTGTCTGTTTACTCTGTTGATGGCTTCTTTTGACGTGTAGAAGCTGTTTAGTTTAATCCGATCCTACTTGTCAATTTTTGGTTTTGTTGCGTTTGCTTTTGAGGACTTAGTTACAAATTCTTTACCTTGGTCAATGGCCAGAAGAGTATTTCTTCAGTTTGATTCTAGGATTTTTATAGTTTGAGGTCTTACAGTTAAGTCTTTATTCCATCTTGTGTTAATTTTTGTATGTGGTAACAGGTAAGGGTTGAATTTCATTCTTCTGCATGTGGTTAGCCAGTTTTCCCAGCAGCATTTATTGAGTAGGGTGTTCTATTGGGTATTCCCCATTCTTTATTTTTGTCCACTTTGCTGAAGATCAGTTGGTTGTAGGTGTGCAGCTTTAATTCAGGGGTCTCTATTCTGTTCCATTGGTTTATGTGTCTGTATTTATTTTTGTACCAGCACCATGCTGTTTTAGTTACTGTGCCCTTGTAGTATAATTTGATGTCAGGTAATGTAATGCCTCTGGCTTTGTTCTTTTTGTCCAGGATTGCTTTGCTTATTCTGGCCCTTTTTTGGTTCCATATTGATATGGGTTGGCTGTGCTTCCGCCCAAATCTCATCTTGAATTGTAGTTCCCATAATCCCCACATGTCGTGGGAGGGACCCAGTGGGAGGTAACTGAATCATGGGGGTAGGTTTTTCCCATGCTGTTCTCGTGATAGTAAGTCTCATAATATCTGATGGTTTTATAATACGGAGTTCTCCTGCACACACTCTCTCTTGCCTGCCAACATGTAAGACATTCCTTTGCTCCTCCTTCACCTTCTACCATGACTGTGAGGCCTCCCCAGTCATGTGGAACTGTAAGTCCATTAAACCTCTTTTTCTTTATAAATTACCCAGTTTAGAGTATGTCTTCATTAGCAGAGTGAGAACAGACTGATACACATACGAATTTTAGGATTGTTTTTTCTAATTATTTGAAAAATGATGTCACCATTTTGATAGGAATTGCCTTGAATTTGTAGATTGCTTTGGGCAGTACGGTCATTTTCACAATATTGGTTCTTTCAATCCATGAGCATGGAATGTTTTTCCATTTGTTTGTGTCTTCTCTGATTTCATTGAAAAGTGTTTTGTAGTTCTTCTTGTAGACACTTTTTACCTCGTTGGTTAGATGTGTTCCTAGGTATTTTATTCTTTTTGTGGCTATTATAAATGGGGCTGTGTTCTCGATTTGGTTATCAGCTTAAATGTTATTGGCATATAGAAATGTTACTGATTTTTGTACATTGGTTTGTATCCTAAAACTTTACTGAAGTTGTTTATCAGATCTAGGAGTCTTTAGGTGAAATCTTTAGAATTTTCTAGGTATATAATCATATTGTCAATGAATAAAGATAATTCGATGTCCTCTTTTTTATTTGGATGTCTTTTATGTCTTTCTCTTGTCAGGCAGAAACATTTTGAGTTATCTTTGATTGTTCTCTTTTACATCCTGCCCTCCATCTAATCCACTGACAAATCCATCTACCTTCAGAATATATCTATATTCTGCTCACATATCACCACATCCACCATTACCACCATGGTCTAAGACACCATCATCTTTCACATGGATTATTGCAAGAGATCAAGAAATTATTGCAACCAATCTCCCTGTTTCCACCCTTGTCCCCCTACAGTCTATTCTCAATACAACATCTGGAATAATCACTTACAATCTAAGTCAGATTACATCAGACCTATGCTCAGAACCCTCTGGTAACTCCCCCCCATCTCTCTTATTACAAAGGCAAATGAGGCCCCACAGGATCTGGTCTCCATCACTTCCCCAGACTCACCTCCTACTCCTCCTCCTTTGAGCCCTCCACCGCACACACACTGGCCTTCTTGTTATTCCTTGTTCACACCAGGCACATTCCTACCTCTGGGCCTTTGCATTTGTTTCTCCCTTGGCCCTGAATGTCCTTCTTTTGAATATCAGCATCGTTTACTCCTTCACATCCTTCAGTATTTACTTTAAACATCACCTTCTCCAGTAAAACCTTCCATACCCACCATATTTAAAATAGTAGATGGGGACTGGGGGCAACTTCTACCCAGGAAGTTTTGCCTGTCAGTCAGGGGAGGCTTCCTGGAAGAATGTCAGTCACGTACCCACAGAAAAAGTAGCTTCTGGCCCTGACACACCTGATGGCTCCCCTGGAAAGATGGGTTGGGTGAGAGAGTGCATGTGAGAGCATGTACAGAACTGTGTGGAATGGGTAGAATTTGGAATGGAGGGGCATGGCTGTGTTTGTGTAACTCTGCGGGTAGTTGTGTGCAGTACTCAGGAGGGAGGGCGGAAATACTTGGCTGGGGCCTTCAAGGTGAATTCAAGACACAGAAGCCTAGGTAGCCCCTCAGATTTCATCTTTGACCTCAGGCAAGTGTACTTGTACTGCTAGCCTAGCCAGATTCTCCCACGCAGCACAGCATCCCTTGAGGGGCCAGGAGGGCCAGTGACTATTAGGCCGAGCATCTGAAGAGGTGAGGGCGAAGCTTCAGGCATTTCCCCTCATGAGCCAAAGGAATGCCGGAGAAGCCCCAGAAGCCCTGAGAACAATGGGGAGTTGACAACCCCTCTGAGGACTTGTGACGTGGGCCCTTGGAGGGGCGCACAGCTGCCTGCCAGAACCTGGGGCAGGGGAGAGGATTTGGCGAGGATACAGAGGAGCCCCTGGAATCCTTGAAGGAGGAAGCCGGAAGCAGCTGGGGATGACACTGATAGGCATTTCCCGCCTCAGGATGCCCTCCTGCTTTCTTTACTGCCGCTGCAGCTGCAAAAGCAAAGCTGCAGCTTCCCTCTGGCCTCAAATGGCTGGTCTTGAGGTTGGGAGCTGTAGGGCCCCAGTCAGACCCCCTACTTCTTGCCTCCTTCCCTCTCTCTGAAGAAGGCAGGCAGCCCCCATTCAACTCACCCTGCCTAAAAGGCAGGGTGCCTTTTAGGCCTAGGGAAAGCAGGGGAGATTAAGGCCATTGTCCCTTTTCTGTTTTGTTTCTGTTTTGTTTTACAGACAGGGTCTCTCTCTGTTGCCCAGGCTGGAGTGCAGTAGTGTGATCATGGCTCACTGCCGCCTCGACCTCCTGGGTCAAGCAATCCTCCTGCCTCAGCCTCCTGAGTAGCTGGGACTACAGGCTTGTGTTACCATACCCAACTGATTTATTTTTTGTAGAGATGGCGGTCTTGCTATGTCGCCCAGGCTGGTCTTGAACTCCTGGTCTCAAGTAATCTTCCTGACTCAACCTTCCAAATTGGTGAGATTATAGATGTGAGCTACTGTGCCAGCCAAAGGTGATTGTCTGTAGCTCTTTCCCTGCCTGAAGCCAGGCTTATGCTTCCTTTGCCAAAAGTAGGGCTGGTCCTGAGGGCATCTGGGCCTGGAAGGTGTACTTACCCTCTTGCTGTCTCACTGAGGCCCACACCAGGGTAGGATGACTGGGCATTGCTTAGGCTCCAAGGCTTCTATAGGTGCTTCAGTGAATAGCACCAGGCCCCAGGCAAATTGAGGCCTCTCTGGAGAATCTGTCTCACCTTAGTCCCCTGTTCCAGGATTCCACCATACTTTTTGCAGTGCGACGCCCTCCAAGCATGCTTCCATTGACATAGGTTGTGATTTCATCCCACCAAAGATCTTTAGTAGATTCCACTACTCACATTTTCTTGGTGGGAACTGAGAAAGAGTCTAGGTCTGGTGCTTTGGTCAACAGTGTGAAAGCACAGACCAAGCCCAAAGCTGCAGAACGTGGGTGGTAAGAAGGCCATGAGGATATAAATCTTCCCTCTTCCTCCACTCTAAGGGAAGGTGGCTTAGAGTGGGAAAAGGAAGGTGGCTTCAAGCTCAGTCTTTAAGCACTGGAGGACAATGGGTCTCACGGCACTTTAAGGAGTGCAGTAGCAACTCATCCCAGGCCTTGCTCAAGAAAAAGTAGCCATGCCCCTCTGACCAGGTCCAGCCCAGACGATGCTGCCCATTTCCCAGAGGGCCTTGCTGAGCTTCATGGGCCAACCACTAAGCTCTAAGGCGACTGTTCATTCGAGGATTTCAATAGTAATCCCTAATGCTTGGCAGAGTGCTTACTATGTACCAGATACTCTTCTAAGTGCCTTGCAAATAGTAACCCACTTAGAAATTCAAAAATATCTTGGGCTGGAGTCTCGACTTGCACTGTTCATGGCACAGGGGTAGAAGGAGGCTCAAAGCAATGTCATTTAGATCTCAAGGGGCATAGAGGGCCCTGATGACTCAGAGATCCACTTGCATGATCAGAATTGTAAAAGTTAAGAAAAATATAATCAGAGTGACTATAGCTTTATTTCCCATCTCCCACCCCTTGATTCAACCAAAAAAAATTAAGGAAGCTTCTACTACAGGCTAGGCCAACATCTACCTCCATGCTATGTGCTATGATGTATACAAAAGTCATGGTCACTTGCAGCACACAAAGAAGTCATTTCAGCAAGACATAGCACCGGCAAAGAACAGAAATCAGATAATAGAGTAGTTCAAGGTATGTGGGGGTGCTGAGTCCTGCCTCAATGGATGGTGGATCTGACTCAAGGCAGTGCTGGATATGTCTAGAATCTTTGGCCAGGAAGGAAGGGAAAGCAAGCAGGCAGCATCTGGAGGCCCAAGTTCAGCAGCAACTGGGTAAGTCGTATGAGAAGGGGACCAGCAGGTTGTGTTTTGAGGGAAGGGAATGTGTAGGCTTTGGCTCTTAGTTCAAGATTGATCTGGCTCTACTGTAGAGCCAGAATCCTGGGATTCAGGTGGGCATAAAGCAACCCAGATCTGGTCCAGGATGCCTCATGCTTACCATCAAGGGACAACATGGTAGAGGCTGCTTGGCATATCTCTTCACTGTGTTCCCTGTTGACTTTGCCCCAAGCCTTGCCAGTGCTCACAAGGAAGACCTGATAAGGGAGGAGTGACAGATCTATGTGAGCCAGTACCAACTGTGACACACATAACTCACTGGCGAGGAGTCAAGTCCCTCACTTTCTGGTGGGGAGGCCAGCCAGGCTTAACAAGCAGCTGTGCTCTCCTCCTGGGTCATGTTATCACCCTTTCAACTCCATTCAATCCTTTTCCAAGGATCTATTGAGCAAATACTTGGTGTAAGGCCCTTTGGAAGAGTCCCAACCCTCGGATAGCAGATACATGTGCATACATTGTTATGATACCAGGTAGGTAGCTCCCCAGGAGAGATCTAGTTAAAAGGCTATGGAAAGTCAGAGGAGGGAGAGAACATTTCCACTGGGGTGGATCAGGAGGGATTCATTGGGGAGGTGGCATTTGAGCTGAACCTTGAAAGAAGGTAGGATTTCAATATTAATTCCTAATGCTTGGCAGAGTGCTTACTATGTACCAGATACTCTTCTAAGTGCCTTGCAAATAGTAACTCACTTAGGGCTTACCACAATCCTATAAAGTAAGTGCCATTATCACGCCCTTTTAACAGACATGGAAATGGAAGCACAGAGAGGTTAAATGACTTGCCCAAGGCCACATGGATGGTAAGCAATGGAGCCCAGAATTAAACCTAGACAGATTCCATGCTCATCAACACTGTGCATACTGCCTCTTGGATGGGCAGAAATGGGGATGGGGTCAGAGTGGTCCAAGCAATAGGAATAGAATAAGCAAAGTCAGAAATGCAAGAAAACGGCCTACTCGTGGAAAGTGGGGATGCATCTGATATGGCTGGAGTGTCTGGTGCATGAAAGGGAGTCAAATAAGATGGGGTAGAAAATAGGTGATGCAGTGACTGACACCTGTAATCCCAGCACTTTGGGAGGCTGAGATGAGTGGATTCCTTGAGATCAGGAGTTTGAGAACAGCCTGGAAACATGATGAAACCCTGTCTCTACTCAAAATACAAAAATTAGCCAGGCGTGGTGGTGCATGCCTATAATCCCAGCTACTCAGGAGGCTGAGGCAGGAGAATCACTTGAACTCAGGAGGCGGAGTTTGCAGTAAGCTGAGAATACACCACTGCACTCCAGCCTGGGTGATGGAGTGAAACTCTGTCTCAAAATAATAATAATAATAATGATAATAATAATAATGAGGTAGAAAAGGAAGGTGACTTCAAGCTCAGTCTTTAAGCACTTGAGGATGATGGGTCTCACGGCAATTAAAGGGGTACAGTAGCAACTGATTCAAGAAAAGGTAGGCATGCCCCTCTGACCAGGCTCAGCCAAGATGAAGCTGCCCATTTCCCAGAGGGCCTTGCTGAGCTTCACTGGCCAGCCACTAAGCTCTATGGCGACTGTTCATTCGAGGACAAGAATGGAAAATTCATCATGCTCAAGGCAGGAAATTCCACAGTGAAGGCCTCTTGAGCTATATCATTGCAACAAGAACCATTCCCTGTGCAAGACAGGTCCCATTCCTGTTTTGTTTGTTTGGGGACTGAATGTTGTTATTCCCTGCTCTGCCTGTGTTTATGTCGGGGAACGTTTACCATCAGAAAACAAAGTCCAGGCAGTAGACCCATCAATGCAGCCAACCACGGAGCCCTTCACTCCGGCATTTCCGGGTTTGCTCCCACCTAATGGATTTCTCAATTGAACAACATCAAAGATCTTCTTCTAGGTTCCCTCCCATCTTAAAGGGACTGTGGTGCTGAGAGGAAGCCATTTGATGCTGGAAGCAAAGCAATTTCTGGACTTGGCATCCTCACCTGTCTTCAGTCTGAGTGAGAAGCAAAACAGGCTTGTCCCACAGCCCCCAGCAAGCAGTGGCAAGATACCAAGGCTTGGACCCTCAGGCTTTTCTGCCGGTGGACGTACATCCACAGAAGCCAGTATGGCCCAGCCCTGGGAGAGCAGCCCTAAGACAGCAGTTCTTGCTGAATGAGATCTCAGAACTGGAATGAAAAGCAGGAGAGGCAACACCACCAGATTCCAGAATGAGCACATTTATCTTGCAGATAAAATAACCAAGACTCAGAAAAAAGGGAGGAGGATGACAAAGAGACCCAAAAAAGGGAAAGAGAGTAGAGGAGGGGAGTGATATGGAAAATAAAGGCTAAAAAGAGAACAGAATGGGATTTGGAGGAAAAGACTACCCCATGGCCTCTGCCACCTTCTGGCCAATGGTCCCTCTATGCCTTTCTTCTGCCCCCAGCCCTGACTCCCACCTCGCATGCTCCGCCTCTTGCCTTGGCCTGATGGACATCTTCACTCCTCATGGGACATGGGTCTCTGCTTCCAGACGTCAGACAGCTGAGCACATCCCACTGGGCCCAGGTTGGAGTCTGCCACCCCATTCCAAGCTTTCTTCTCCTTTGAGATTCAGCCCGAGTCCCCCTTCCTCTGGTATGGCCCTCACTGCCCTTGCACTCTTCTTAGACAGCATAGAGTTTAGACTGCATAGTTTAGCACTGGGCTGTGTACCGAATGCCACATGGGTTTCCCCACTCCCTCCTTCATGAGATAACACAATCCGTCGGGCAGGGCAGAGGCCAAGTCCTGTCCCGTCCTCTCCTCTTTTTCCAGTGGGCCATGCTCTGTGGGTGAGTGAGCTATATTGCTATGATCCAAAGAGCTTCCCGTTCACCATGGGGATCCACTGACCACTAAGGCTAGTAGTGACTGAGGACATGGATTGGAGAGTGTGTGGGTGAGTATGAAAAAGAAAGAGGACCCAAAATAATAGGAAGAGTCTCTGACAGGAAGGGGAAGCCACTTCCCAAGAAAAGGTAGGGAGTGATGGTGCCTTGCCAATGGCTGAGACACTGAAGAGGGTAAACAGAAAACACTGACCCAAGGCTGGGCACCATGGCTTTTGTCTGTAATCCCAACACTTTGGGAGGCTGAGGCCAGCAGATCACCTGAGGTCAGGAGTTCAAGACCAGCCTAGCCAACATGGCGAAAACCCGTCTCTACTAATAATACAAAATTAGCTGGGCGTGGTGGCACATCCCTGTAATCCCAGCTACTCGGGAGGTTGAGGCAGGAGAACAGCTTGAACCCAGGAGGCAGAGGCTTCAGGGAGCCAAGATTGCACCATTGCACTCCAGCCTGGGTAACAAAGGGAGACTTCGTCTCAAAAAAAAAAAAAAANTAAGGCTAGTAGTGACTGAGGACATGGATTGGAGAGTGTGTGGGTGAGTATGAAAAAGAAAGAGGACCCAAAATAATAGGAAGAGTCTCTGACAGGAAGGGGAAGCCACTTCCCAAGAAAAGGTAGGGAGTGATGGTGCCTTGCCAATGGCTGAGACACTGAAGAGGGTAAACAGAAAAACACTGACCCAAGGCTGGGCACCATGGCTTTTGTCTGTAATCCCAACACTTTGGGAGGCTGAGGCCAGCAGATCACCTGAGGTCAGGAGTTCAAGACCAGCCTAGCCAACATGGCGAAAACCCGTCTCTACTAATAATACAAAAATTAGCTGGGCGTGGTGGCACATCCCTGTAATCCCAGCTACTCGGGAGGTTGAGGCAGGAGAACAGCTTGAACCCAGGAGGCAGAGGCTTCAGGGAGCCAAGATTGCACCATTGCACTCCAGCCTGGGTAACAAAGGGAGACTTCGTCTCAAAAAAAAAAAAAAAAAAAAAAAAGAATTGACTCAGAAAATCACTGACCCAGATCTCCACTGTGTCCAGACAGGCCCACAGAGCAGCTCCTTGCCTTGGTGCTGAGCCCTCCGTCCCAATGCCCCGTGGGGAAGGCCTGGCACTCAGCACTCAGATGACATTCTGGCAGCGTGGTGGGGGACCATTCGTGAGGGTAAGAGTCTGGGTGTTGCACCCAGCTGGTGACACTCCCTGGCCTGAACCCCATGGGTCCCACGCCAGGCCCCAGGTGCTTGCACACTCAACTGCAAGGTCCCTTGGATGAGGTGGGGCAGCCACATCTGGGTGAGGAATGGAGCCAAGCTGGGCCTTGTCTGACTCATCTTTGAGTTCCTCTTGCTAACTCTGCCAGCACCTAGCACTGTGCCTGGCACACAATGGGTGTGCAGTAAGCCCTGGCTAATTAATAGTAATAGCAGCTGTCATTTATGAGACACCTACTATGTGCCAGGCACTGTGCTGAATGCCTTTCAAAGATGATCTCATTTAATCTTGACAACCTTACGAGGAAGGTACTGCATTTGAGCTCCATTTTACAGATGAGAATAACACTCAGAGAGGTTACAGGTGGCTTGTCTAAGGTCATACGGCAAGCAGATGGTTGGGCTAATATTCAACGTCAAGTCAATGTGATGCTAGAGTCAGGCTGGTAACCCCATGCTGTAATGTTGAATAAACAAAAGAACAGGAATCCATGAGTATTACTTCAATAGCCTTATGCTCAGAGCAAAAGACAAACGAATCCATGAAATGTGAGGGTCTGACATACAGCCGCCCTTCCACTGTGTGTGTGCACATACCGCTTGCCCCGCACACACACCTTGGGCTTTGAAAGCCGTCTTTTTGGTGCAATCGTTGCAACCTCCAGCAGGGAAGTGACCCTGCGATGCGGAGCACAGGCTGTTGGGGATTGGAAGGGGAAGGAAGGCCTGTGCCAGGGCTGCCTTCACACTAAACATACAAACCCGGAAGGACAGACAACAGCTGAGGTCCTCAGCAGTGCCTGCACCAGGAAACTGATAAGGTTCTGGGGAGGGGGTTTGCCCCTTTGAGAGTTTTGGGAGCCTCTAGTGGCTCTTTGACTGTCCCCTGTCTCCAGGAGGGGCATGGGGGTGGGGTCATTTCAGCACAGCCGCTTTCCAAGCCCAGGAGGGATGGGTGGGTGCCCTTGGGCTGAACTGCTTGTGCCAAGCCCCACCCAAGAGCTGACAAACACAAGCAGGCTCAAAAAGAAGAGGGACATCTAGGGCAAGCCATGCCAATGCCTAAGGTCTCACATATACTAGGGCCTCAAGCTGGACGACTGGAAATGCTCTCACTCCCTTCAGAGCTTTGCTTATGAGTTACTTCCTCAGTGAGGCCTGCCCTGGTCACCCTATTTAAAGTTGCACCCAACCCCCGCTCTCCCTATTCCCCTTCTATGCTTTATGTTTCTCCAATAGCATTTATCATCAAATGACAATTTTTACTTACTCATT
>NW_016815392.1:0-427 GCF_001698545.2 Rhinopithecus bieti
CCCACCTCTCCCTTCCCCAACGTCTTCTTCTCTTTTTCTCCCCTCTCCCTCTCCTCAACGTCTTCTCCCTTTTTCCCTTCTCCCCTCCTTCTTCCCCACCGCGGTCTTCCCGCATCCTCTGCTGCCCTCTCCCCACCGTCTTCTTCCCGCACCTTCTTCTCCCCCGCACAGTTTTTTCCCCTTCCCCACCGTTTTCTTCCCCTCAGTCTCTCCGCCTCCTCGCAGCACCGGTTCCTGTGGCGGCACCTTTTCCTCCCACCTCCCTCTCCCCACGGCCTCCCCACCCTCCCCTCCACCCCGCTCGCTCTCCCCTCCACCTTCCCGCCTATTGCCGCAGCAGCGCCTTCCCACCGCTCCCTCTTCTCCCCGCCCCTCCACCGTCTTCTCCTGGCCTATTACCGCAACCGTTTTCTTCCTCACCCCGCAC
>NW_016815393.1:0-227 GCF_001698545.2 Rhinopithecus bieti
GAGGTGGTGTGTGTGGGGGTGTAGAGGTGGGGTGTGTGTGTGGTAGAAATGGTGTGTGTGTGGTAGAGGTGGGGTGTGTGTGTGGTAGAGGTGGTGTGTGTGTTGGGTGTAGAGGTGGGGTGTGTGTGTGGTAGAGGTGGGGTGTGTGTGGGGGTGTAGAGGTGGGGTGTGTGTGTGGTAGAGGTGGGGTGTGTGTGGGGGTGTAGAGGTGGGGTGTGTGTGTGGTA
>NW_016815394.1:0-1108 GCF_001698545.2 Rhinopithecus bieti
AGAGGATATGTCCTTTGTCACCTTAGGCTTCAATGCCATCTAAAACACCCCTTCTTGGATTCCGCACAAACAGTGCTACCAAACTGCTCCATGAAAAGAATCGTGTAACACTGTGGGATGAATTCATAAACCAGAAAGCCATTTCTCAGAAAGCTTCTTTCTAGTTTTTATCTGATTATATTTCCTTTTTCACTATAGACCTCAATGCACTCCCAAATATCCCTTTGCAGACGTCACAAAAACAGAATGAGTAAACTATTCCGTTAAAAGGAAGGTGTAACTCTGTGATATGAATTCACACATCACAAAGAATTTTAACAGAAAGTTTCATTCCAGTTTTATCTGAGGATATTTTCTTTGTCACCATAGGCTTCAATGTGATCCAAAATATCCCTTCTAAGGTTTCCCAAAACAGTGCTACCAAACTAATCCATGAAAATAGTCATGTAAGTCTGGGAGACGAATTAGGACATCACAAAGCAGTTTCTCGGAACGCTTCTCTATAGTTTTTATATGACGATATGTTGTTTGTCACCCTAAACTTCAATGCACTCCAAAATATACCATTGCAGATTGCAAGGAAACAGTGTAAGGAACTGCTCACTAAAAAGAATGGTGTAACTCTGTGAGATGAACACACAGATCACAAAACACTATGTCAGAAAGCCTCTTCCTAGTTTTTATCTGAATATATTTCTTTTGTCACCATAGGCTACAATGTGATCCAAAATGTACCTTCTCAGTTTCTCCTGAAACAGAGCTACAAAACTTGTCCAGTAAAAGAATCATGTAACTCTGTGAGATGAATTAACATATCAAAAGTAGTTTCTCAGAAAGCTTCTTTCTAGTTTTTATATGAAGATACTTCCTTAGTCACCATAAGCTTCAATGCTTTCCGAAATATCCCCTTGCAGATTCCAAGAAAACAGTGTTAGCAAACTGATCAATGAAAAGAACAGTGTAATTTTGTGAGATGAATTCAAATATCATGAAGCAGTTTCTCAGAAAATTTCTTTTGGTTTTTTATCTGAGGATATTTCCATTGTAACCATAGGCTCCAATGCACTCCCAAATATCCTATTGCAGATTCCATGAAAACAGTGTTAGC
>NW_016815395.1:0-6720 GCF_001698545.2 Rhinopithecus bieti
TGCGCAATTCGCCTGTGTTAAATTTCCTTTTGGTTCTAACTCTGCTTTCTGGAACATGCTCCCCAGTCCACGTGATATGCCTTCAAATGAGTAAAGACTTTTAAGTATTTGGTATTTGAGGCTAAACACTTCCTTCAACTTTACTTCATGTCATATGTCTTACAAATAACTTATTTCTAAAACATCTTTCTAAATAATATTCTCTATGTCATGGTCAGTAACAATATCCAGCCACTGTCAGATCATGAGTGTGTCTGGGCCAGGGAGGGGCTTACCACTGCAACATTCGTTCAAGTGAACTTTTGTAAGTAAATCAGTCACATTATTGGCTGGTCAAGTAATTGATGCAAATCCAAAGTCCTAGGTTTTTTTGTTTTGTTTTGTTTTATTTGCATGTGGACTTTGACCAATGCATCTATTATGTAATAAACGTGTTTAAAACAGAATTTAGAGGTCTAGATTACTCTTATGAGAAACAATATTCAGGTCAGGCTCGGTGGCTCATGCCTGTAATCCCAGCTCTTTGGGAGGCTGAGGCCAGAGGATTGCTTGAGCCCAGGAGTTTGACCAGCCTGGGCAACATAGTGAGACCCTACCTCTACAAAAAATAAAATAAATAAAAATTAGCCAGGCTTGGTGGCACATCCCTGTAGTCCCAGCTGCTTGGGAGGCTGAGGCAGAAAGATCATGTGAGCCCAGGTGGTCGAGGGTGCAGTGAGCAACAATCACACCACTGCACTCCAGCCTGGGCTGGAAAAAATTTTTAAAAAATTAAAAATGAAATAGAAAAAATACTCAAAAGATATCAATTATTTGAGTTAATGAAAATAACATTAATTTTATCATTCTGGTTCATGAATCAGATTTGATCTTGACATTCTGTTTTTAATGATTTCCTTGGAATTTCATCTTAACAGAGTTTGAGGAATGTCAACTGGGCTGTGAAAAATTGCGTGCACTAGGTTGCTTGTATGAATAGTACCACTGAAAGATTCTTGCTAGTCACAGACTTGACAAAAAGGGCTTATTTTCTTTCTGAATTTGGGTGAAATGAAAAGTTGCTGAATTAGCAAGATCTAATTACTTATCCTTGGCCCTGGCCAGTGATTTTCTCCCAAAAAAATACTACCTACTAGGAAATGAGATTGAATCAATGTAACTTTCTGTAGCTATTTTGTTGCTCTTGGATAGTCTTACTTTTAAGTTCTAAAAGCTACTCTCTGATAGATGAATTAAGTTATAGATGGCAAATATGAAGACTTGTAGAAATTCTAAACCACTGTAGAACTCTTTCCTACTAAGCCTATAATGGCCCTGTGAATTTTTCTTAATTTAATAGCCAATATAGCCAATATTAAATATTTGGATGATATTGCATATTGTCTATTTTAGTTTGTAGCAATTTGATACCTTCTAATGAACTTTTAATCTCTGATGAAAATATATTTATACATTGCGTTGTCTACTTTTTGAGACCGTCTTCATTCTACCTCATTTTGGCTTGGTTACTGAGTTGCAATTATGTACACTATAAGAGGGTATTCTCCAGACTATGCATGGGCAGAAGTGGTCCCTTTGCAATGTGACCACCTGTCCCTATTTACTCCTGTATAATTAATAATAATAATCTATATGTAACTATTACATTTATTATTATTAAGCTTTCATATGATCCTTTTTGTCTCTCAAAGAATCACAGTTTCGACTAAAATTTATATGATTCCTCTAATTTGCAGCGATCTGAAAACTTGGTTGCAGCAGCCAATGTGCATGATGAATTTCCTAGACTTATGTAGTCCTTAGTACCCCTTAGCAGTATCTCCAGAGTCCCTCTCTCACCTGCCACTCTTGCTGCACTGCAAGAGGTTGTCTGGAATGGACTGAAACCTAGAATAAGGATAGGTGAGTTGCCCAGTGAAGAGAGACCAGGAAAAGCTTGAAACCTTGAATGAGGAGCTGTAGAAAAAATAAAAGCCTGAAGGCAGTGCGATGGGCAGAAGTTGGTGAAAATTGGCACATAGCATGTGCTAAATAAATATTTAAATTTGGTACCCTGAAATAGAAGTTCATCACATGGATGTAAAAAAAAGGAAAGATGACAGAGGACTTGGAGCTGAAAAGTTTAATCCTAATTGGATTGGATTCAATGAGGGTATGGAGTTTAGCTGTGGAGAAGGAAAGTTCCAAGATGACCCTATACTATAGAGTCTGGTTTATCGGGAGGAGGAGCATTAGGTTTGCACAAAAGCTGTAAACATAATAATATCAGATTCTTTCTTGAGGTAATATTTGGCCATCGTACAGGAAAATGACAGCCCAAGGCTTTGGGGCACTGAAGGCAGAAGGGTACAGAAGGGAGCTAATAGTAGCTTCAAGGATGGGAAGATGCCTCTTTCACTGTTTTGTGTCTTGGTTATTGATTTAAATGAAATATGTCTATTTGGCTTATTTTATTTCCTTATTTCACTCACTGGGATTTTCTTTGTTGTTGCTCTTTTTAGGAACTGGTGGGGAGTAACCCTCCACAGAGGAATTGGAAAGGAATAGCAATTGCACTGCTTGTCATTCTGGTCATCTGCTCCTTGATCGTCACCTCGGTCATACTTCTGACACCAGGTACTGCATTCATTCTTGGAACAGCAAGTTGCTGTCAGAGAAAAAGAGCATAATTTTACCTTGCAGTTTTTATCTAAGTAACCACCTATTACATAATTTATTTTTCCCAAGTTCTAATTCTCACTATGCCATATGATATAATATCATTTCAATTTTAAAAATTCATTTTATATGTTTTGGATTTGTTTATAAAGGTGTTTACTACGTGGAAATGCTTGGCATATATTAAAATTACTTATACAATTACTTATTCATGCTTCATCAACTTAAAGACAGTGGCATAAATATAATGATTTTATATATTTCATAGAATTCCTGGACATTATATCAAGGGTGAATTAAGAAAATTATTAAAACAACATATGTTGAGTGTGAACTCAGGAGAAGGTGCTAAATAGGTACTACTGAAGATTACATAAAGTATAAACCAGTGTCATAAATCTCTCAGGGGAGAAAAGACACTAAAACCCACAGAAGAAACCTACAACAAATACAGATATATTCATGCTCTATTGAGTAAGCCAAAGAAAAGTGCTACTGGAGTTGAGAGGAGAAAGAGAAATCTTTCAAAGAAAGTTCATGGAGAAGGTAATATGTAAAGTGGTCTTAATGGAGTAATGGTAGGAATTTAGGAGTCAGAAATCTTTCAAAAGAAAGTTCATGGAAAAGGTAATATGTAAAGTGGTCTTAATGGAGTAATGGTAGGAATTTAGGAGCCAGAAATCTTTCAAAAGAAAGTTCATGGAGAAGGTAATATGTAAAGTGGTCTTAATGGAGTAATGGTAGGAATTTAGGAGCCAGAGAGTGGTAGGATTAGGGACAGAAGAAAGCCTTTGCCTATAAAACAGTAATATAGGGCCAGACGTGTTGGCTCATGGCTGTAATCCCAGTACTTTGGGAGGCTGAGGCGGGTGGATTTCCTGATGTCAGGAGTTTGAGACCATCCTGGCCAACATGGTGAAACCCCGTCTCTACTAAAAATACAAAAATTAGCCAGGCGTGGTGGCAGGCGCCTGTAATCCCAGCTACTCAGGAGGCTGAGGCAGGAGAATCACTTGAACCTGGGAGGCAGAGGTTGCAGTGAGCCAAGATTGCCCCTTTGCACTCCAGCCTGGGCAACAGAGCGAGACTCCATCTAATAACAATAATAATAATAATAATAATAATAATAATAATACAGGAGTTATCATAGGAAAACATTGTGGCCATAGATAAAACAGTATGCAACTGTTTCATCCACTCTTTTTATCATATTAGATGCCTATTTGTGTGGGCAAAAAAGTTTCAATCCTCAGTAAAGAGATATACAAGCATTAGACCCTAAGATGAAAAAAAAGTATATATTATAAGGTAAAACCTTTTTCCACAGGTACAACAAATGTGGGCAAATTATAATCCAGGCTTAAACTATTACCCCAAAACCTATTTGGTAAAAGGGTGGTCTGCACCCTGATACCAAACTAGATAAAGATAACACAAGAAAACTACAGACCAATAGCCCTTATGAAAATAGATGTAAAACTCTTCAACAAAATAGTAGCAAACTGAATCTAACTACATGTAGAAAGATTATATATCATGACCAAATGGGATTTATTCCAGGAAAAACAAATTGGCTTGTATGAAAGTCAGTCAATATATTACACCTGCATGAATAGAATAAAGGGCAAAAAGCACATGATCGTCTGAACAGACACATAATAAGCATGTGACAAAATCCAAAAACCCTTTCCGGACAAAAGACTCAATAAGCTAGGAAAAGAAAGAAACATCTTCAACTTGACAAGAATCTATGAAAAATCCAATAGCTAACATCATACTGAGCAGCAGAAGACTGAAATCATTCCCCCTAAGACCAGGAGATGGTAGAAAAGGATGTTCATTCCCAGCATGGCTATTTAACATTATATTGGAGGGTCTAGCCAGGGCTATTAGGTAGGGAAAAAACAAAAAACAAAAAACAAAAAACAGGACATCCAGATAGGAAAGAAAGAAGTAAACCTGTCTCTATTCATAGAAGACATAATGTTGTATATAGAAAATCTTAAAGAATCCACAAAAAACCTATTGTAATAATAAATGAGTTCAGCAGGAAGGAAGATTTCAGACCAAAATGCAAAAATCATTTGTATTTTTAGCCACTAACTATGAACAATCCCAAAATAAAATTAAGAAAATGATTCCACTTAAAATAGTTTAAAACAGAATAAGATACTTAAGAATAAATTCAACAAAATAAATAAAGAAGTATAAGACTTGTGTACTAAAGCTACAAAACAAAACGGAAAGAAATTAAGACCTAAGTAAATGGAAGGATATCTTATATAAATTGATCAAAAGACTTCATATCATTAACATGACAATACTCCCTAAATTGATGTGCAGATTCAACCTAATCTCTGTCAAAATCCCTCTTTCTTTCTTAAAGAAACTACGAATTGATTCTGAAATCCATATGAAAATGCAAATGACTCAGAATAGTCAGAACAATCTCAAAAAAGAATAATTCAAAGACTTCCACCTCCTGATTTTAAAACTTACTGTAAAGCTACAGAAATCAAAACAATATGGTACTAGGATAGGTATAGACATATAGATCAATGGAATAGAATTGAGAGTTCAAAAATAAACCCATACATCTATAGTCAATTACTTTTTGACAAGGGAACTAAGACCATTCAATGAGGAAATAATAGTCTTTCCACCGAATTGTGGTGGTACAACTAGATATTCACATGCAAAAGAGTGAGGTTGGACCCCCAACTCATACCATATACAATGATGAACTCAATGTGGACCAAAGACCCAAATATAAGAGCTAAAGTTATAAAACTTTTAGAAGAAAACATAGAGATAAATCTTTGTGACTTTGAATTAGGCAATGGTTTCTTACATGTGACAACAAAAATGCAAGCAATCAAATAAAAATAGATAAATTGGACTTCATCAAACTTAAAACATTTTGTGTATCAAAAACACTATCAAGAAAGTGAAAAAACAACCCACAGAATAGGAGAAAGTATTTGCAAATCATGTATCTAGTAAAGGTCTAGTATCCAGAATATATAAACAACTCTTACGACTCAAAACAAACACACAAAAAACCAAATAATTCAATTTAAAAATAGGCAAAGGATTTAAAGAGACATTTCTCCAAAGAAAGACAAATGGCCAAAAAGCATCTGAAAAGATAGTCAATATCGTTCAGCCTCAGGATGAATGAAAATCAAATCACAGTGAAATACCACTTCACACCCACTAGGATGATTATAAGAACCAAACACAAACAAAAAAAAAAGGAAAATAATAAGTATTCCCAGGATATAGAGAAATGGAAACCTTCTTACATTACTGGTAGAAAGATAAATTGGAAAATAGTTCAGTAGTTCTCCTAAAAGTTAAACACAGAGTTACCATCTTACCTAGTAATTCTACTCCTAGGTATAGACTCAGGAAAACTGGAAACATATATTAATATAGAAACTAGTATATGAAGTTCATAACAGCATTATTCATAATAGCCAAAAAAGTGAAAACAACTCAAATATTCATCTCCCAGAGAATGGATAAATAAATGTGATGTGGCTGGGCGCGGTGGCTCACGCCTGTAATCCCAGCACTTTGGGAGGCTGAGGCGGGTGGATCACAAGGTCAGGAGATTGAGACCATACTGGCTAACACAGTGAAACCCCATCTCTACTAAAACAAAACAAAACAAACTAGCCAGGCATGGTAACACGTACCTGTAGTCCCAGCTACTCAGGAGGCAGAGGCAAGAGAATAGCTTGCCCTTTGTCAGATGAGTAGATTGCAAAAATTTTCTCCCATTCTGTAGGTTGCCTGTTCACTCTGTTGGTAGTTTCTTTTGCTGTGCAGAAGCTCTTTAGTTTAATTAGATCCCATTTGTCAATTTTGGCTTTTGTTGCCGTTGCTTTTGGTGTTTTAGACATGAAGTCCTTGCCCATGCCTATGTCCTGAATGGTATTACCTAGGTTTTCTTCTAGGGTTTTTATGGTTTTAGGTCTAACATTTAAGTCTCTAATCCATCTTGAATTAATTTTCGTATAAGGAGTAAGGAAAGGATCCAGTTTCAGCTTTCTACTT
>NW_016815396.1:0-636 GCF_001698545.2 Rhinopithecus bieti
ATATTGTTATATATGTTACATATAAAATGATATATATGATATATAAAATATATGATTATTATATTATATATATTTTTTACCTGGTTATTACATTTTACATTATTACATTATTACATTTACCTTTATATTACTGCTATACAAGGGGTAGCCTGTGAACTATTGCTGACCTACCAACTGTTGGTTACTGGTTCATACTGAGATGAGTACAAACTATGAAAATATGCATTTTAAAACTTACAGGATTTGACACTGATGAAACATTGACATCCAAGCATATGCTTGGCATATGTAGGTGAACTAGACAGTGTAGACCAGTTGCAATGTTACTGCACTCATATGAGTCACAGGTAGCAAGACATGCATACTAGTTGTATTTAGTAGGATTATGATATAATGCATAATATTGTAAGTTTAATTTGCCAACAGTAATGACTGTATAAGTAAACTGGGTAAAATGTAAGAATTCTCTGTAAAAATTAGAAAGTTAGAACAGAATTTCTCCAGATAATTTTTAAGTATTCCATAATTAACAACAATCACCAATGAAGTAGGTGATTATATTGGTGCTGAACATCTGCAAAAAGTTAGTATCAAGCATTTTATACATTTGACGCAATATTTGGATTTTATTTCCAA
>NW_016815397.1:0-878 GCF_001698545.2 Rhinopithecus bieti
CCTGTGACCCCAACACTTTAGCTGGGCACAATGGCTCACGCCTGTGACCCCAACACTTTAGCTGGGCGCAATGGCTCACGCCTGTGACCCCAACACTTTAGCTGGGTGCGATGGCTAATGCCTGTAACCCCAACACTTTGGGAGGCCGACACGGGGAAGATCACTTGAGCCCAGAAATTTAAGACCAACCTGGACAACATAGGAAAACCCCATCTATACTAAAAAAGTTTTTTTTTTAATTACCTGGGTATGGTGGCGCATGCCTGTAGTCCAGCCTACTAAGAGGCTGAGGCGGGAGGATCGCTTTAGTCCAGGAGATGAGGCTGGAGTGAATTGTGATTAGGTCTCTACAGCCCAGCCTGGGCAGCAGAGCAAGAACCTGTCTGGGTGTGGGGGAGGCAGGGGAGGCTGCTTCTACATAGAAATAGAAATTTTGGAATCGCCTTCCCTTCCCTGCAAAAACAAACCAGAATGCTGTCCGTGTATGTACAAATCTTCAATCCTGGGTTGAGATTATGACACAAAACAGTTTGAACATTTTGAACTTTCTTAAGGTGCTTTTTTACAGATCCATGACAATTACTAAAAACTTCCCCAAATAAAAACGACATGAAAAGGTAAACTCCATAATGGACAGTTTAAAATTGGAAGCCTTGGTAGTAAATGGATTTTGTCAGGTATATGGTGTTATCTCCTGTGTCTTTTTTTTTTTTTTTTTTTTTTGATGGAGCCTCACTCTGTCACTCAGGCTGGAGTGCAGTGGCACGATCTTGGCTCACTGCAAGCTCCGCCTCCCAGGTACACGCTATTCTCCTGTCTCAGCCTCCCGAGTGGCTGGGACTACAGATGCCCGCCACCACGCCCAGCTAATTTTTTGT
>NW_016815398.1:0-635 GCF_001698545.2 Rhinopithecus bieti
AAACCTCCAAAAAAAAAAATCAATGAATCCAGGAGCTGGTTTTTTGAAAAGATCAACAAAATTGATAGACTGCTAGGAAGACCAATAAAAAGGAAAAAAGAGAAGAATCAAATAGATGCAATAAAAAATAATAAAGGGGATATCACCACCGACCCCACAGAAATACAAACCACCATCAGAGAATACTATAAACACACCTTCGCAACAAAACTAGAACATCTAGAAGAAATGGGCAAATTCCTGGACACATATACCCTCTCAAGACTAAACCAGGAAGAAGTTGAATCCCTGAAAAGACCAATAGCAGGCTCTGAATTTGAGGCAATAATTAATAGCCTACCAAAAAAAAAAGAATCCAGGACTAGATGCATTCACAGTAGATTTCTACCAGAGGTACAAGGAGGAGTTGGTACCATTCCTTCTGAAACTATTCCAATCAATAGAAAAAGAGGGAATCCTCCCTAACTCACTTTATGAGGCCAACACCATCCTGATACCAAAACCTGACAGAGATACAACAAAAAAGGGAATTTTAGACCAACATCCCTGATGAACTTCGATGCAAAAATGCTCAATAAAATACTGGGAAACCGAATCCAGCAGCACACCAAAAAGCTTACCCACCATGATCAAGC
>NW_016815399.1:0-418 GCF_001698545.2 Rhinopithecus bieti
ACACACACACACACAGCTATCTACACACACACACACAGCTATCTACACACACACACAGCTATCTACACACACACACACAGCTATCTACACACACACACACACACACACACACAGCTATCTACACACACACACACACAGCTATCTACACACACACACACACAGCTATCTACACACACACACAGCTATCTACACACACACACAGCTATCTACACACACACACACACACACAGCTATCTACACACACACACACAGCTATCTACACACACACACACAGCTATCTACACACACACACACGCACAGCTATCTGCACACACACACACACACAGCTATCTACACACACACACACAGCTATCTACACACACACACAGCTATCTACACACACACACACAGCTATCTACACACACACACACACAGCTAT
>NW_016815400.1:0-722 GCF_001698545.2 Rhinopithecus bieti
ATTCACACTTTACAAAATAGTTTCTCATAAACCTTCTTTCTAATTTTATCTTAGGATATTTCCTTAGTAACACAGGCTTCAATGAGATCCAAAATATCCCTTCTCAGATTGCCCAAAACAGTGCTAACAAAAGCTCCATGAAAAGAATCGTGTAACTCTGTGAGATGAATTCACATATCACAAAATAGTTTCTCAGAAAGCTTCTTTCTAGTTTTTGTCTCAGGATATTTCCTTTGTCACCATAAGCCTAAATGCACTCCTAAATATCCCATTGCATATTCCAAAACAACAGTGTTAGCAAACTTCTCAAAGCAAAGTACAGTGGAACTCTGTGAGGTGAATCCACACATCACAAAGCAGTTCCTCAGAAAGCTTCTTTCTAGTTTTTATCTGAGCATATTTATTTTGCCACCATAGGCTTCAATGAGATCCAACATATCCCTCCTCTGATTCCACACAAACAGTGCTACCATAATGATTCATGAAAAGAATTGTGTATCTCTGTGAGATGAATTCACTCGTTACAAAGTAGTTTCTCAGAAAGCTACTTTCTCGTTTTTAACTGAGGATATTTCGTTTTTCACCATAGGCCTCAATGCGCTCCCAGATATCCCTTTGCAGATTCCATGAAAACAGTGTTACCAACGGCTTCATGCAAAGAAAGAAAGGTGCAACTCTTTGGGATGAATTCACACATCACAAAACAGTTTCTCATAAAGCTT
>NW_016815401.1:0-213 GCF_001698545.2 Rhinopithecus bieti
TTCCCAAATATTCCTTCTCTGACACCACAAAAACAGTGATGCCAAAGTGTTCCCTCAACAGAAACGTTTAGCTCTATGAGACGAATGCACATATCACAAATGAGTTTCTCCAAATGCTTCTCTCCAGTTTTTACCTGAAGAATTTTCTTTTTCATCTTAGGCCTCTATGTGCTCCCAAATATCACACTGCAGATTCCACAAAACAGAGCTAAG
>NW_016815402.1:0-8233 GCF_001698545.2 Rhinopithecus bieti
TACTGGCCTTCTGAAGCCTACTTCTGTCAGCTTGTCAAAGTCATTCTCTGTCCAGCTTTGCTCCTTTGCTGGCGAGGAGCTGTGATCTTTTGGAGGAGAAGAGGTGCTCTGGTTTTTAGAATTTTCCGCTTTTCTGGTCTGGTTTCTCCCCATCTTTGTGGTTTTATCTACCTTTGGTCTTTGATGCTGGTGACCTACAGATGGGGTTTTGGTGTAGACGTCCTTTTTGTTGATGTTGATGCTATTCCTTTCTGTTTGTTAGTTTTCCTTCTAAGAATCAGGTCCCTGAGCTGCAGGTCTTTCGGAGTTTGCTGGAGGTCCACTCCAGACCCTATTTTCCTGGGTATCACCAGCAGAGGCTGCAGAATAGCAAATATTGCTGCCTGATCCTTCCTCTGGAAGCTTTCTCCCAGAGGGGCATCTGCCTGTATGAGGTGTCAGTTGGCCCCTACTGGGAGGTGTCTCCCAGTTAGGCTACACGGGGGTCATGCACCCACTTGAGGAGGCAGGCTATCTGTTCTCAGAGCTCAAACACCATGCTGGGAGAACCACTGCTCTCTTCAGAGCTGTCAGACAGGGACATTTAAGTCTGCAAAAGTTTCTGCTGCCTTTTGTCCAACTATGCCCTGCCCCAGAGGTGGGGTCCACAGAGGCAGTAGGCCTTGCAGAGCTGTCGTGGGCTCCACTCAGTTCAAGCTTCCCTGGTCACTTTGTTTACCTACTCAAGCCTCAGCCATGGTGGACGTTCCTCCCCCTGCCAGGCTGCTGCCTTGCAGGTCAATCTCAGACTGCTGTGCTAGCAGTGAGCAAGGCTCCGTGGGTGTGGGGCACACTGAGCCAGGTGCAGGATATAATCTCCTGGTGTGCAGTTTGCTATGACCGTTGGAAAAGCACAGTATTTGGGTGGGAGTGTCCTGATTTTCCAGGTACAGTCTGTCATAGCTTCCCTTGGCTAGGAAAGGGAAATCCTCTGACTCCTTGTGCTTCCCAGGTGAGGCAATGCTCTGCCCTGCTTCAACCTGCCCTCCATGGGCTGCACCCACTTTCCAACTAGTCCCAATGAAATGAACCAGGTACCTCAGCTGGAAATGCAGAAATCACCATATAAAAGAGTTCCTATTTCTCCACAGCCTCACCAGCATCTGTTGTTTCTTGACTTTTTAATAATTGCCATTCTGACTGGCATGAGATGGTATCTCATTGTGGTTTTGATTTGCATTTTTCCGATAATCAAAGATGTTGAGCTTTTTTTCACATTTGTTGTCCACATAAATGTCTTCTTTTGAGAAGTGTCTGTTCATGTCCTTTGCTCACTTTGTAATTTTTTTTTCTTGTAAATGTGTTTAAGTTCCTTGTAGATTCTGGATATTAGACCTTTGTCAGATGGGTAGATTGCAAACATTTTCTCCCATTCTGTAGGCTATCTGTTCACTCTGATGATAGTTTCTTTTGCTGGGCAGAAGCTCTTTAGTTTAATTATATCCCATTTGTCAATTTTTGCTTTGCTTGCAATTGCTTTTGACCTTTTCTTCATGAAATCTTTGCCTGCGCCTATGTCCTGGATAGTATTGCCTAGATTGTCTTCTAGGGTTTTTATAATTTTAGGTTTTACATTTAAGTCTTTAATCCATCTTGAGTTAATTTTTGTGTAAGGTGTAAGGAAGGGATCCAGTTTCAATTTTCTGCATTTGGCTGTCCAGTTCTTCCAGCACTGAATAGGGAATCCGTTCGTCATTACTTGTTTTTGTCAGGTTTGTTGAAGATCAGATAGTTAGCTGTGTCATCTTATTTCTGAGATCTCTATTCTGTTCCATTGGTCCATGTATCTGTTTTTGTACCAGTAACATGCTGTTTTGGTTACTGTAGCCTTGTTTTATAATTTAAAGTCAGGTAGTGTGATGCCTCCAGCTTTGTTCTTTTTGCTTAGGATGATCTTGGCTATATGGGCTCTTTTTTGGTTCCATGTAAAATTTAAGGTATTTTTTTTTCTAATTCTGTAGAGAATGTCAATGGTAATTTAATGGGCATAGCATTGAATCTATGAATTGCCTTGGGCAGTATGGCCATTTTCACAATATTTATTCTTCCTAACCATGGGCATGGAATATTTTTCCATTCATTTGTGTCCTCTCTGATTTCCTTGAGCAGATGTTTGTAGCTCTCCTTGAAGAGGTCCTTCACTTCCCTTGTTAGCTGTATTCCTAGGTATTTTATTCTCTTTGTGGCAATTGTGAATGGGAGTTAATTTATGATTTGGCTCTTTGCTTGTCTATTGTTGGTGTATAATAATGCTTGTGATTTTTGCACATTAATTTTGTATGCTGAGACTGTTGAAGTTGCTTATCACCTTAAGAAGCTTTTGGGCTGAGATGATGAGGTTTTCTAGATATAGGATTGTGTCATTTACAAACAGTGACAGTTTGACTTCCTCTCTTCCTATTTGAGTATGCTTTATTTCTTCCTCCTGTCTTATTGCCCTGGCCAGTACTCCTATTATTATGTTAAATAGGAGGGGTGAGAGAGTTCATCCTTGTCTTGTGCCAGTTTTCAAGGAGAATGCTTCCAGCTTTTGCCCATGCAGTATATTGGCTGTGGGTTTGTCATAAATGGCTCTTATTATTTTGAGGCATGTTCCATCAATACCTAGTTTATTGACAGTTTTTAACATGAAGGGATGTTTAATTTTATTGAAAGTGTTTTCTGTATCTATGGCAATAATCGTGGTTTTTGTCTTTAGTTCTCTTTATGTGATGAATTACATTTATTGATTTGCATATGTTGAATCAGTCTTGCATCCTGGGGATGAAGCCGACTTGATTGTGGTGGATAAAGTTTTGGTATGCCGTTTCTGGATTCAGTTTGCCAGTATATTATTGATGATTTTTGCACCAATGTTCATCAGGTATATTGGCCTGAACTTTTCTTTTTTTTGCTCTATCTCTGCCAGGTTTTGATATCAAGATGATGCTGGTCTCATAAAGTGAGTTAGGGATGAGCCCCTCCTTTTCAATTGTTTGGAAAAGTTTCAAAAGAAATGGTATCAGCTCCTCTTTATACCTCTGGTAGAATTCAGCTGCAAATCCATCTGATCCTGGGCTTTTTTATGGTTGGTAGGTTATTCATTACTGCCTCAATTTCAGACCTTGTTATTGGCCTATTCAGAGATTCAACTTCTTCCTCCTTCAGTCTTGGTAGGGTGTATGTGTCCAGGAATTTATCCATTTCTTCTTAATTTTTTAGTTTATTTACATAGAGATGTTTATACTGTTCTCTGACGGTTGTTTGTATTTCTGTGGGGTCAGTGGTGATATTCCCTTTATCATTTTTTGTTGTATCTACTTGATTTTTCTCTCTTTTCTTCTTTATTAGTCTAGCTAGTGGTTTATTTTATTCTAGTTTTTCAAAAAATCAGCTCCTGGATTTGCTGATTTTTTGAAGAGGTTTTCATGTCCCTGTCTCCTTCAGTTCCCCTCTGCCTTTGATTATTTCTTGGCCTCTGCTATCTTTGGGGTTTGTTTGCTCGTGGCTCTCTAGTTCTTTCAGTTGTGATGTTAGGGTATCACTTTGAGATTTTTCTAGCTTTTTGATGTGGGCATTTAGTGCTATCCATTTCCCTTTTAACACTGCTTTAGCTGTATCCCAGAGATGCTGGTATGTCTCTTTGTTCTCACTGGTTTCAAATAACTTCTTGATTTTTGCCTTAATTTCATTGCTTACCCAGGAGTCATTCAGAAGTATGCTGTTCAATTTCCATGTGGTTGTGTGGTTTTGAGTGCGTTTCTTAATCTTGAGTTCTAACTTGTTTGAGCTGTGGCCCAAGAGACTGTTTGCTATGATTGCAGTTCTTTTGCATTTGCTACTTCCTCATACTTCTGGTTCAACCAGCCCTCATTTCCTCCAGTCACCATGACCCTCTATAATCCTTAGACAGGTCAATCATGCTTCCCCTTAGGGTATTTTTTTATGTTTTCCACTCCTTTGGATTATCTTGCCTGAGATAACTGCTCGGCTCCCTCTCTACCTCAAGTCTTTGCTTAAATTTCACCTTTGCAAAGTGGCCTCTTCTGACTCTATTAATACTAAACCTTTACCATTTCCCCTTCCATCATCTTGCTGTCCTCTACTTTCAACCTTCCTTTCCATGGTAGGTCATGCTTTACTTCTTCTTTATTACCAGCACTAATTACCTTCTACAGCATATAATTTACTTATTATTGTGTTGTTTGTTGAATCTCAGCCTGCTCCCTCCAGAACACAATCTCCTGGGGTCTAGGATTTACATTTATTTTGTTCCTTGATATATCCCAAGTATCTAGAATAAAGCCTAGACAATCATACACACTCAGTAAATATTTCTGGAATGCATTAAAATTCATCATCAAATTGAATTTTTAAGGGACTTACTGTTAGGAAATGCCAAAGTCTAAAAAGAGAGCCTTGAGTGCTTATAATCAAAGGCAATTATCAGCTCTTCCAAGTATGTCAAAAGGAAGAAAGGTCCTAAAGCCATGCAGCCCCAGGAAGGGAATCATCTCCCATCCCCTGCTCCTGACTTCCCCCTCCCCTACCCGCAGGCTCCCTTCGGGTGTGTCAAGAAAGTCTTCAGAACAAGAACAACTGTAACCACCCAGATTGCCTCTGGGGGCCTCATTCTACTGTACAGCAAAGAATCATTACCCTTCTTCCCGACAGGGATGAGTAGCACAGACCACTCACGACTCTGTGGCTCTTCCTTTTCTCTATTTTTTCAAAGAAAGTCCTTATTATTATGAGGATATTGCTATCTTTGACAGTGGTTTGACGGTGGTACTTTGAGTATGTTGGGATGATAAGATTTCTCATTAATTGGGACCATTGACTACTTGTTGGGCCATGAGGAACCACAATTGGAACTTACCAAGAATTTGCAGCCCCTAGAGCTCTGAAACTCAGCACAGAACCCAGAAACTGGACATGACTGCTGGTGTTTCCTTGAAAAGAGGATGGTGTATTATTTATTTTCAGTTGAGCATAGAATATTTGTGTGGGACTATATGTGTCATGTTTGGAATTGGATGTATGCAGAAAAAGAGAAAGTGTGTGGTCCTGGCCATTGATGAGGATGGTTTGTAAGGAACAAAAATTATTAGTTTAAATTTTTAAAATGGAAACAAAACACAATCAGAAACATGTACAAATTATAATAGATTGATGGCATATTACAAAGTAAATAAACTCAAGTAACCAACACTTAGATCAGGAATGAATATGGGCAGCATTTCAGAAGCCCCTCTGCTTTAGGCCAATTATGTGCCCTTCGTTCTCCTCAGAGGTGACCACTCTCCTGACCTCTGACGTTGACCTCTAACATCATAGATTACTTCTGCTTGTGTTTGGCTTTAATAAATGGAATCATGCAGTTTGTGTTGTTTTTGTATCTTGTTAATTTGAATAATATGTTTGTAAGATTATTATGCTTTTTTTTTTTTTTTTTCAAATTCCAGGGCTTTTTTTTCTTCCTTTTCATGCTGTATAGTTTTCAATTACCATGCATAACACAATTTAACCATTCTACCACTTATGGGCATTTGTTCTTTTATATACATTTTAAAATATGTGTATACATTTCTACTGGTTATCTAGGAGTGGGCTGTGGATTTGCTGGGTCATAGGGAAATTATTCTTGCATATATTCAGATTTGGTAGATGCTGATAAACATTTCTTAAAGGTGATTGTACCAACTTGCAGTCCCACCAGCAGTCTGTGAGAATTTCATCTATTCTGCAATTATCATCAGTTGTTTTAATTTTAGCTACTCTAGTGAAGGTGTAATGGCATTTACTGTGATTCTATTTGCATTTTTCTGCTGACAAATGAGAAGTGAGCACATTTTCATCGTTTGCTTTATTTTGTTTTTGTTTTTTGACCATCTGACTGTTCTCTTTTACTATTAAATTTTGTTTCTTATTGATTTACAAGAGTTCTTATATATTACAGCTACAAATCAACCTTTTGATAATATATGAATTGAAGATATATATGTATACACCCAACCTATGGATCAATTTTTCACTTCCTTAATATTATCATTTGGTAAACAGAATTATTAAATTTTAATGAAGCTTAATTTCTGTATTTTACTTTATGACTTTTGCATTATTGTGTTTTCATTATGAAGTGTTTGCTAACCACAAGGTCATAGAGATATTCCTCTACAGTGTCTTCCAGAAGTTTTATTATATACCCTTTTACATTTAACTCTATAGCAAATGTGGAATTGATTTTTAGAAAAAGTACAATGTTAGGAGTCAAGTTTCTATTTTTTTCTATTTTAATGTACATTTAAATAGCACCATCTATTGAAAAAAATACCATTTCCCTATTGCTTTGCAGTGTTACTTTTCACAAAAATCAAATGTTCATATATGTGCAGGTCTATTTTTACACTCTGTTTTGTTTCACAGTCTATTTTTGGAGCTTTGCACCAATCTTATACTATTTTAGTATTGCCAGTTAACATTGCCAGTCAACTATTGATTTATCATAACACAACTCTTCTTATTTATCATAACACAACTCTTCAGGTGTACACTGCCATGCCTGGCTAATGTTTGTATTTTTAGTAGAGACAAGATTTTGTCATGTTGACCAGGCTGGTCTCAAATTCCTGGCCTCAAGTGATCTGCCCACCTTGGCCTCTCAGAGTGCTGGGATTACAGGCATGTGCCACTGTGCCCGGCAATAGCACAGTTTTTTTTTTTTTTTTTTTTTTTTATTATCCTTTAAGAGAGCCACAAGTCCCTTATCAGAGATCTGATTTGCAAATACTTTGTCATTCTGTAGATTACCTTTTCACTTTCTTCATGATGTTCTTTGAAGCACAAATATTTTTAAGTTTAATGAAGTCTATTTTATCTATTTTTTTCTTTTGTTATTTATGCTTTTGGCATCATATTTAAGAAATTATTGCCTAACTCCAGTAATGAAAATTTCTGTGTATTTGTCTAATAGTTTTATAATTTTAGTTCACATTTAGTCTGTAATCCCATTTAGTTACTTTTTAGATATGGTGTGAGGTAGGAGTCCAGCTTTATTGTTTTGCATGTGGATATGCAGTTGTCCCAGCACCATTTGTTGAAAAGACTGTTTTTTTCTCATTGAATTCTCTTAACATTCTTGTTAAAAATAAATTGATTACCACGTGCAGTAGGCTATGCCTGTAATCCCAGCACTTTGGGAGGCTGAGGCAGGTGGATTGCTTGAGTCCAGGAGTTTGAGACTAGCCTGGGCAATATGGTGAAACACTGTGTCTACAAAAAAATACAAAAATTAGCCATATGTGGTGGCGTGTGCCTGTAGTCCCAGCTACTTGGGAGGCTAAGGTGAGAGGATTGCTTGAGCCCAGGAGATGGACATTTTAGTGAGCCAAGATCATGCCACTGCACTCTAGCCTAGGTGACAAAGCAAAAAAAAATGAATAAATAAATTGATGACAAAGGTAAGGTTTTTTTCTGTACTCTCAATTCTATTCCCCTGGTCATTTATATGTCTATATGTTAGTACTATGTGTAACTTTTGAAATTGGGAAGTGTCAGTTCTTCAATTCTGTTTTTCATTTTCAAGATTCTTCTGGATATAGTGAGACCTTTGAATTTAGGATCAGCTTGCTGATTACTACAGAAAATGCAGCTAAGATTCTGATGGGGTTGTACTGAATCTGTAGATCAATTTGGGGAGTGTTGCTGTCTTAACAATATTAAGTCTTCCGGCTGGGTGCCATGGCTCATGCCTATGGTCCTAACTCTTTGGGAGGCCAAGAAAGGAGGATCACTTGAACCTAGGAGTTTGAGACCAGCCTGGGTAACCTAGGAATTACCCCATCTCTACAAAATAAAATTTAAAAAAATTAGCCAGGTGTGGTGGTACATGCCTGTAGTTCCAGCTACTTAGCAGGCTGATGCAGGAAGATCACTTAAGCCCAGGAGGTTGAGGCTGCAGTGAGCTGTGATTGCACCATGGTACTCCAGCCTGGGTGACAGAGCAAGACTTCATTTAAAAAAAAAGAAAAAAAAAAAATTAAATCTTCTAATCCATGAGCATGAAATGTCTTTCCATTAATTTAGATCTTCTTTATTTTTTCAACAATATTCTATAGTTTTCAATGTATAAATCTTTCACTTATTTAGTTTATTCCTATTTTATCCTTTGTAATGCTATTGTTAATGGAATTTTCTTAATTTTTAGATTGTTCAT
>NW_016815402.1:9199-11110 GCF_001698545.2 Rhinopithecus bieti
CTTTTGACTTAGGATTGTCTTGGCAATGCGGGCTCTTTTTTGGTTCCATATGAACTTTAAAGCAGTTTTTTCCAATTCTGTGAAGAAACTCATTGGTAGCTTGATGGGGATGGCATTGAATCTATAAATAACCTTGGGCAGTATGGCCATTTTCACGATATTGATTCTTCCTATCCATGAGCATGGTATGTTCTTCCATTTGTTTGTGTCCTCTTTGATTTCACTGAGCAGTGGTTTGTAGTTCTCCTTGAAGAGGTCCTTTACATCCCTTGTAAGCTGGATTCCTAGGTATTTTATTCTCTTTGAAGCAATTGTCATAACACAACTCTCCTAACTTTATTCTTTTTCCATAAGACAATTTTGGTTGTTTCCTGGACTTTTGCATTTTCATATATATTTAAGATCATTTTGACATATTCCATAAAAAATTCTTGCTAGGATTTTGATTGACAATTTACTGAATCTATAGATAAATTTGCAGAGAATCAATACGGTAACATTATTGAGTTTTCCAATTCACATACATAGTACATTCTTTAATTTTGATGTTTTAAATTTCTCTATCAATGTTTTATAGTTTTTTTGTAGTGATCTTACATGACTTTTGTTAGATTTATGCCAACTATTTGTAATTGTTTGATGCTATTGTAAGTGATGTGTTTTAAATTTTACATTTCTACTTTGTGTTACATAGAAATGAAATAGATTTTTTAAATTATTTTAAATTTTTTTTATTTCTATAGGTTTTTGGGGAACACGTGGGATTTAGTTACATGAGTAAGTTCTTTAGTGGTGATTTGTGAGATTTTGGTGCACCTGTCACCTGAGCAGTATATGCTGAACCCAGTTTGCAGTCTTTTATCCCTCTCCACATAATTGATTTTTATGTAATAAATTTGTAAATAGAAACATTACTTATTCATTTACTTATTAAATGTACTTACTAATTATAATCTTTATAGAGCTGGATTTTCTATGTTAATACTTATATCATTCACAAATAAAGACTGTTTCATTCTTTTCTTTCTAACTCTTATACATTTCATTATCATTATTCATGGTAGTTCTATTCTATAAGGTGCTATAAGTTATATTCTATAAGGTAGTGACAAACATTGGATTAGTGAATGCTGAATCATTGCTCCAAGGAGAAATACAGGGTTAAGTTGCTGTGCACCTCTGATCACAACTTTTTAAATCAATATATCCACATAACCTTAATATATATTGTTGATTCATTAACATTGAACTCATGGCATTCGACACTGTAACTGATGCCTGAATAAAGTTTACGTAGCACATATTTTTCTGCATAAGGCATGTCACAGCCTTCTGACTTCAGAACAGTAGATAGCACTTCAGCACTATGCTTGGGGGCTGTTTTAAACAGTATAATCGCCAGTGAAAACACAATAATGTGGAACTAAATAGACCAAGGAAAGGACACTGGTTTACGGTATGAGCATTGAAACAAAGAGGCGAAGCAAGGCCTGTTCACCCTCAGCTGGAAACGTGAGGATTGGTGAGTCAAACTTTGCACTGCTCTATAGGTGCCTGCCAATGTCTGCAAAAGTGCAGAACTGACTTTGAGTGACAAATTTCTGCCAGTAGGCGAATTTGCAAAAACTGAATTCTTGTAGAATTCAGAATTCTTTTGCAGTTAACTTTCTATCAAATTAAGGAACTTTTCCTTTATTAGCAGTAACCAGAGTTTTAAAAACTATTAATATCTATTTTATTTAGTTATAATTAAGTGAAAACCTCTGCCATTTTCCTGAACGAGAAGACAATTTTCTTAAGTCAATTAATTTATGAATTTAATTTAGTTCCAATTCCGAATCTAAGAGGTGTGTGTGTGTGTGTGTGTGTGTGTGTGTGTGTGTGTTGTAGATGTGTGTTTGTGTGTGTATA